>NC_143018.1:47214561-47386311 GCF_055824585.1 Amblyomma mixtum
CTTACCCTTTAAAGGGACACTGAGGAGAGCACTATTAATATTTTTTTTATAGTAAAATCCGATAGTTCGGCATGTCATGGCTTTGTTGCCACTTGGCCGGCAGCGAAAGATGCATTTATTTCTAAGAAATTTGGATTCGAAGTTGAAAAAGTTTTTCCCGCCGCTCTGATTCAAACTTGGGATTCGTCTATGACGACACAGGACTAAGAGACGTGAAACATGACGTGCACATGGCGTAACGCAGACTCCGTGATTTCTGGCTGCCAGCAGTGCGGCCTAGCAGCAGCCGAAAAGAAAGCTACCGCCGGCCGCACGTTGAAGGCATTTATCGGCTATTGCGGCCGTCGCTACAGTCGCTTCGATTACGTTTGCACTGGCGTTTTGCCAGCGTTACGATGGATCTCGTTCTCGAAGTCGTCAACGAAGTTCTCGCAAATAGACACCTTTAGCATACCGTGTACCTTGTTACCGCTAGCGGAATACCGGGAGCCCGCCTACCGCCGGAAAACAGGCGCTGATTTGTCCCGATGCTTCAGGAGCGCGCGTAGCAGCCAGGCACGTGGCGCCATCTGGCGACGTCAAGGAGATTTGCGCATGCATTGGCTGCGCCTCAGTGATGCATGGTTTCTCGGTTCCTGGTGTTGCTAGAACCATTCGTTCTAGCAACACTGTTTTGGCCTATGATCTCATCACGCTTGTACTTGCGAGTTTGGCCTGTGGCGGCGATACCTGTATTTTGGTTCTTGCTCTTTTCTATGTTACAAGAGCTTTGTTGTCAGTATGAGTGGCGTTTTTGTAATCAGGAGCTGGTATTCTGTCGATACAAGCCAACTTCAATTTCTCCTCAGTGTCCCTTTAAAGCCAACCGCAAGAACCGCAGTGCTTGTGGTGTCTTGTTTGTTGAAGTGTGTGCGTTCATGTTGTTACAAGGCATCAGTCCATTGGATTCTATTGTTCAGCTCCCTCTAATATAAAAGGCAACAAAGTTTGAGTATTAAACTGATGATTACTCCATAATTAAGTGTCATAAGCACACTTTTTCCTATTTTCTAATAGTTTTCCTTTGGGCGTACAAAATCCATCAGTCATTTTCTACCAAAAACATTATTTTTGTGCAAAGTGGTCGTTGATTTCCATACTGGAGAGACCTTTACATGTATTTCTACAACATTTTTAACTGAGAAGTAAGCAATTAAGAATGCTTTTTGTGAATTTATAGTTGTGCAGATATTGTAGGTGTTGGCCAAGAACACTAAGGTTTGGTTTGGTTTATGGGGTTTAAAGTCCCAAAGCGACTAAGGCTATGAGAGACGCCATAGTGGAGGGCTCCGGAAATTTCGACCACCTGGGGTTCTTTAACGTGCACTGACATCGCACAGTACACGGGCCTCGAATTTCTCCTCCAAAGAAATTTAGCCGCCGCGGCCGGGATCGAACCCGCGTCTTTCGGGACAGCAGCCGAGCACCATAGCCACTGAGCCACCGCGGCGGCGTAGAACACTAAGGAACTTGCTCATACAAACTAGTCACTTACAGTCAGATCTTGCAGAGATCTCCTATTTTGAAATTGTTAGTGGCTTGCCCGGTCCATTCAGAACCAACATAAAATCACTGTTTTGCCCAAAACTGGCCACTGAAGTACACAGCACAGTCACTACCAGAAGAGTTGCTTGTTCCATCTTTCCTCGTCGATGGTAGTGCCGGTGCTGTGAAGTGCTGCACTGCTTGACACTGCGACTCCCTAAGTACACAATGGACACTGAAACTCCCTTGGACGTCGTATGGACGTCCTACGGACATCTGTGGGACATCCAAGGGAGTTTCAGTGTGCTCCTGCTCTTCCAGGACTATTTCGCACTTGTTCTGCGGCCTTCTCTTGCTGCTTGCGCTTTTGTCTTGGCTAAACCAACCTCAAGCTTCTGCACCACTGATAACACTAGCAGTGGAGTGTGAACACACAACTCGGACAGCCGACGCTGATATTACGTTTTCCCTTCCAGGGCTGGTCGATAGTTCTGCTCCGCTACTTCAACCCGGTGGGTGCTCACGAGTCTGGCTACATTGGCGAGGATCCCCAGGGAGTGCCCAACAACCTCATGCCGTACGTGTCGCAAGTGGCCATCGGCCGACGCCCCGAGCTGTCCGTTTTCGGCAACGACTTCGACACCCACGATGGCACGGGTGAGCTGCGTTTGGTTCCCTCTCTTGCAAATCCCTTCTTTCCGACTGCACATTACCAGTGCACATTAACGCAGTGCTTCAGTGGTTGAAACACTTAAACCAAAGTTCCCAACTTAGTGCTCGTGGGCACTTAGGCCCTCGGAAACATTGAAGTTGTTGTCAAGGTGCTTGCTCCGTCTCCTGCTGTGTACACCTCTGGAGTGGATGACTAGACCTCATGGAGTTAACATGTGAATTAAGAAGAGACCCTGCTCTTTAAAAGAAAATTTTAATTAATGAAGTCACAATTATGGAGTCTTCAAAAATTATGTATTTTTGTGTGCCAATTCTAAATGTCATTTAGATTCATGTAAAACAAGTCCTTGTGAACTTATGCATTATATTATAATTTTTTTGAGTGAGCTTCTAAGAAAGTTTGCTACAGGGAACTTGCTGAAATGTTTATGATTGGTTTGCCCTGACATCATGGAGTGAAATAAGGGTAAAATTATCATCCTGCCTATCATAAGCGTTGAGTTTTAAGGTTGTTAAGTTGACATTCCAGAAACACGGACACCAACTTTTCTTCCAGTTTCTGAAGTGGTGACTTCAAAACCCCATAACTACTTTGCACCCTTATTACACTCCTTGAGGCCAAGACAAACCAATAGCATGCATTTCAGCAAGTTCCCTGCAGCAAAATTAATGAAATGCTCTCTCCAAAATACTTGCATGACATATTGCATACGTGCACAGGAATTTCTTTTACATGAATCTAAATGACATATTTAGAATCAGCACACAAAAATACATGTTCCCTGAAGATTGCATAATTGTGACTTCATTAACAAAAATTTTTTTTTAGAGGAACAGGATCCCCCCCCTTAAGTCACTCCTATTAAGTGTGCAACTGTTTAGAAATACAGCGCTGCCATCTAGCAGCACAGTACATTGATAAACTAGCAAAACATTAAACTGGTGTAATACTTCTTGGCTTGTGTGGTGCATGCAGTAGAAGGTACTAGTTTAACAGTCAGTTAGCTGCCCAACCTGCCCTTCATTGCTGTAGTTCAAGTTCCTCAGTCGCTGCATTATTTTTCTTTCTTACTTTTGTCACCCAACCTAGTGAATGCTACCAGTGCTGACAAAGATGCCTTTGTGCATTTATGGATTAGCTGCACTGTGTCGGGGGAAAGCAGTTTCTTTCTCGATGAGAAAAGAACGCTATGCATGGCTGACACGCAGCTGACAGAAATACTTCACTGTAAACTTCTCTCGGCACAAAGATCACTGCTTCACAGTTGAACCTCGTGCAACCTGTAATTCATGCCTGTAGTAATAGTGAAATCAAAAGTAGCTACTATTATTGCTGCTTTTTTTTTATAATGATTAGCAGCCGAGAGGAACCAAGAGAAAGGTTGCCTGCAAGGTGTGCGTATTTTGGCGCGATGCAGGTGTGCGAGACTACATACACGTGGTCGACCTTGCGAAAGGTCATGTGGCAACCCTAGACAAGGTCATGGCTGGAGACATAGACGGATGCAAGGTTGGTGTCCCTCTCTCACTTTCGAGAAAAGAAACTGTAGTATTTATCTCAGCTCGCTAGTAGTCCCCCTGCATGAACACAACCACTTGCTGCTTTGAATCACCAAAGCAGAGAAAGGCAAGGAGCACTGTAGTGTTTAAGCAAAGCACAAAATTATAGACTGGTGTTTTAGCAGCACACTATTTCGTTTGACTAAGCCTTTCTTTTCTCTGTCTTCTGTTGCCCTTTAACTGGTCTGCTTGGCCAAGGATCAAAATGTTGAGGTTTAGCAACATGTAGCGCCCTCTGTCTGCAGCCCTACAACCTGGGCACAGGCCACGGGTCGTCTGTGCTGGATGTGATCCACGCGTTTGAAGAGGCCAGTGGCGTCAAGGTGCCTTACAAGATCGTCGCACGGCGACAGGGTGATGTTGACGGGCTGTTTGCAGTTCCCACCCGTGCCGAGCAGGAGCTTGGCTGGAAGGCTGAGAAGTCTCTCTACGACATGTGTGAGTTGCGTCACGCCATGCACTTAGCACAGGCAGAGGCACAAGTTCCCATACAAACCAGCCACTTTCACTGCGAAAGCACTCGTACGCTCACCAACACCGACCTAACACACTGCCATCTTTGGATCTTGTGCCATTGCCTAGCAACAGAGACGCCACATTAAGTTAAAAAGAAATCAAATCAGTATCCACGACTGGGAGTCGAACCCGCAACACCGTGAACAGATCAGCTTCGCAGGCCACTGTGCGAGAGCACTAGGCTATCGCCGCAGCTGACCACGCCTCATGTTAAACTGCGACCCACTCTGGCGTTGCGCATTGCACGCAGTTTTCTTCGTGCACCGATACTACTACCCGTGCTTTCACATAATCGCTTTAACCAAATTAAAACTCTGACACTTCTCATTTCTTTAAACGTGCACTAAAAAAGAATCTGAACTCGTCTTTTTACTGCGGGAAATCGATGTACACATTCCGAGCATTCTTAGAAACTTCGAATTACTGTCCTGTGCGGCCAGTTTCCATAGTTTGAATCTGATTAAATGTCCCGGCTCCCATCTTTTTTTGAACTCACCACAGACGGTGGGAGGAGTCGACCAACCTTTCAGCCAGTCCCGTGGCAGCTTGCCGCTCGCTCTGCCATCGGCGGAGTGATACGTAGCGATCGGCGAAAGCAGAGTCCACGCATATTTTTATTTCCGTGGGCCTAATTTGCGGCTATGTAGCTTCTGACTGGATCTATCTGCTCACGGAAACCTAAAAAAAACACAATAAAAGCAAAATCGGAGCCGCCATGCGACTGCCTGAAAGGCACTCCACACGTTAGTTGACTCCTCGTACCGTCTGTGGCGACAAAAACGTTAATACAGATTTCATGTTCTTTGTAGTCTTTTGTGGCAGTAATTTGCTGTGGCTAGCTACACCGTTAATAGTCAAAGAAACATAAAGTTGTCTTACGTGCATGTTCATTATCTTCTCTCGAAAGTCATTGATCATAATTTATCAGTTAGGATTAA
Source organism: Amblyomma mixtum (assembly GCF_055824585.1). Lineage (NCBI taxonomy): Eukaryota > Metazoa > Arthropoda > Arachnida > Ixodida > Ixodidae > Amblyomma > Amblyomma mixtum. The sequence goes on from NC_143018.1 coordinate 47,219,772, forward strand.
AATTGTATAAGCAGGGCATGTCAGATTGCAAATCGAAAAAATAACAAAGCCACACAGTACGCACATCTGTTATCTGGCAGGGCTGCTGCGGTGGCTCAGTGGTTATGGAGCTCGGCTGCTGACCCGAAAGACGCGGGTTTCGATCCTGGCCGCGGCGGCTGAATTTCGATGGAGGCGAAATTCTAGAGGCCCGTGTACTGTGCGATGTCAGTGCACGTTAGAGAACCCCAGGTGGTCAAAATTTCCAGAGCCCTTCACTGCAACATCCCTCATAGCCTGAGTCGCTCTGGGACGTAAACCCCCATAAATCATAAACCATTTTCTATCTCGGTCTTACACAGATATATATATACATGGCTGAAATTGTTGAACAATGAATTAATGTTTTATTTCTGTTTTTCTTCTCAAGGCAAGGACATGTGGAACTGGCAGAAGAAGAACCCCAACGGTTTTCTAGGGGCCGGAGATCAGTAGCAGAGATGACAGAACCCTACCAGCCAACATTTTGTAACTTCCAAACTTCTTTTTGATGTTCTTGGTTGGGTCTCATGTAGTCAGGGTTGTGCTGTGATCTTTCGTTGACAGGCCCCCAAAGAATCGCAAAGTAAGAAGACAAACGAAAGAACACTAGTCGCATCTAAAGCCTTTTGCTGGTTGTGTTGCTGTTTATGCCTGCTTTGTTCAGATCATGTCTCCGCAAGCTTTTGTTATCTTTTTTTTTTTTACAAGCCACTACCAGCCTCTGTCTTCTCATCTTGTGCCTAGTCAGAAGCATCTCAAATCGTCGATCTAGTCTTTTCATTTGTGCCAAAGACTGCTGTGGATAGTAGTGCAGTACAGTCTTTGTCGAAAGTAAGTGGGCCAGTTAAGGTTTAACTGCGCTAGTTCACAAAGGTGTGCAGTGGGGCTGCTACTGTGCTCTTACCATCAGAAGCAGTGTTTACGCCGCTTCCATAAAGCTTCTGAACACATTCTTTGTCAACAGCATGGGACACACACTTTTGACAAAGATCAGTATGCATTTGCGCCTACCGTGATGTTGATGCCTGTCAGAAAATTCCCTGCAGGACAGGACTGCCTCTAACATTCTTTTGACTGTCTTACAAAATTTTCACTAGCAATAATACAGAGTTGTTGCTAAGTGGCTAACATTCATTGCATGACTGTCCGCAGCTGGTTACAGAGGCATTAATAGAAATGTGGCACAAGAAGATGAATTTTCTATTTGTTGTTTACTGTTTTTGTTGTTCACTATGTCAGTCATTCAAGTATCATACATGCTTGCCATGTTGACGCAAATTTAAGTGCCCCGTTTTTTAAAGCAGAGATCTTTGAACTAGAGACCTTTGAACTAAAGCAAGTTTGTTTTTGTTTTTTAATATGGTCATCAGAAGACACAGTGCTTAAGATCACAGGGTGCTTAATTTTGAGTCAATATGGCAGGCAAATAAAGGCATGAAGTACTATTTTATGCATTTTGCATTGCTCTATTTACTAGACTTCTTATTACATCCATAGCCTAAAAAACAATGGTTCCTTTTATTGTTGTATACACCTTCTGCTCCAAAGCAAGCTTGTTTTCACAGTGGTATGGATATGTTTTTTGAAGAGTGTTTTTATAATAAAAACCAAACCATAGATTTTGTCACGCTGCCTTCTCTGTCACAAACTTTATTTTACACCCATGCCAGCGAACTTTTGCGAGGTGCTCGTTATCAGTCATAAATGCCTCTTTGCTCGTATTCTGATTCCATAAAACCTAAGCGGGGCTCATGGCAAATTCCAAACGGACGTCAACAATTTTTAGGCACCAATCCGTGGTTGGGAAATCTTACCATACAAAGACAACAGGACCCAAAGTCCTCGGACCCATCACCAAGATACGATTTCCTTTCCTCAAACACCAATTTTCAGTCTCCACTTAAGGCTGCTTACATGCTGTGAGGGCAAAAGCATTACTGTGTGACTGTGAGTGTTCTTTAGAAACAGCTAGAGGCCACAGTATTTTCAAGCAACATTTTTTTTTTTGCCGGCATTGCATGACAAATGCATAGCCATCTTCCACAATTCTATTTACAAGATGTTCAGCGTATTGCAGCAGCAGTGCAGTGACAAAACTACAGTTTGAAATGTCACAACTAGGTTCGCAGCAAATGTCATCCCCCTATCCCTTCACAAGCCACTGTTATGTTATCATTGTTAATCTGGCTTTACCATACCTATCAATGCCATCCCACCACAACCTTCATCACCATTTCGATACAATCACGCTCATTGCAGCTCTCAATATGTATTCCGCCACGAACAAGCTGCACAGTAACAGCTAACATTTGTTTTCGGAATGTTGGCAACTGACTTCATCGCACACCTTCAGCGGAGCAAAAGCACCTACAGCACGGTTTTCTACAGTTATGCATGTGAGGCTTGAATAATTATCAACACATGGGAGTAATATTAAGGGTGCATCTACATCCTTCTGTGATATCAATTTGCAGCAACAATATTAGATGGCTAGCTCAACCGTGCAGGTAATGTCTGTGACGGTTGAAATGCTACCATCAACTTGCTGGGAGAATAATCTCTGGTTAAACAGTAGCAGTACAGCAAAGTCATCAAAGACTACCGAATACAGACACACGGACAACCAAAAAAATGACAACAGGAAGCGCAATGCGAAATCGTTGAATCGTTGTGCATTTAAAAGCTGGTGCCTTTAGTAATGTAATCATTCATGCTGCGTTAGAGTTTCACTTACCACGTGATACGTTTATGCACAGTAAATGTGAGACAACATGCATTCTTGCCCTACTTTTCCAAATCCATATTTGCCCACAGGTATTTCGTTACAGCTTGCTTCACACCAAGGAATAGCAAAATGTTCACGACCAAAAAAACAAGTTCAACTGTCACTATATACATCTGAACATCGCTGTATGAAACACAAATGCTTTGAACTGTCCTTCACACTGTGAACATTTTTTTAAATATTATCCTGCTACGCCACACATCGCAATTATTTTTTTTGTCAACCTCAGTGTAATACTAAACTGACCAGCACACCCTTCCAACGTGACCAGGGGTGAGTTATGTTCTGTGAAACGAGGAATTGTTGAACTTGGCACCAACTCATGTTGCAACAAGTCCGTCAAAGAGCTGCGTACCCACTGACCTCAATGTGCACGGTACACACCGCCCGTGCACCATCACTGGTCAGGTCGGACTGTTTACAAGCGCACGCTGCCCAGTCAGCGTCACGTCTTGGCCGGCTGCAGCTTGAGCGAAGCCACATTGAAGCCGTCGCCAGCGTGCTTGGCGACAAGGCGGAGCATGCTCCGCTTCTTGGTGATCGCCTCCGAAGACTGCAGCTCGTAGAGTGTGCACACGTTGAAGAGGAAACCCTCGTGAAGGCACAGCACGGGGTCGCCGTGCATGGCCGTCTCGAGCAGGCTGACGGATTCGCTCAACCGGCCCAGGTAGAGAAGGCAGACTGCCATGTTGTTGATAAACTGCAAGGTGTAACACGGCGACAAACTTTCAGTCGGGCAGTGTTCCGCATGAGCTGTTGAGCTGTATCTGATCTGACAGCCAACAACTTCCGAGGTGAGCCAGCTAGGTCCAGAAAAGCTGTCTGCTGAAGCCAATGAGTACTTAAGTGGGCAAGCCTTCAATGGCTTGCTAAGTGCCACTGATTTGTGTGATACAGTAAGAAAGGCAGAGTGACCAACAGCCTACACATGTTGCTTCGTGATGGCCATGAAGTTGACTTACAGGCTCCTCCACCGGACTAATGGTAATCAAAAACGGGTTTGAGCTGGCAAAGCATTCCACTACTATTACAGTTAGGTGCTCCACTATAACTATAGACTCACAGCTTGCCGTTAGTATAATATATAGCTGCATCAATCCACTCAGTGGCTTAGTGGCTGTAGCGTTTGGCTGCTAAGCGCAAGGGTGTGTGATCGGACCTCGGCCATGGCAACCACATTTCGATGCAGGCAAAATGCAAAAATGCCCGTAGGACTGTGCAATGTCAGTACGCACAATAAAGAACCTCAGGTGGAGGAAATTAATTCGGGGCCCTCCATTGTGCCGTCTCTCAAAGCCCACATAGAGCTTTGAGACGTTAAGCCCCACATAGCATACCATATTAGTAGTAGCCGTATCATTTTTTAGACTCCAAAAAATGCAATCCTTGTTGCTGTTGCAGTGCAAGAAATTCAGGATCTCCAGAAGAGTCGAAACAAAACCAGCTAGCTTTGAGGCTGATCGAGGTGCTTAGAATACAATCATTTTACATGTCAATTCTGCACCACAACTATCATGTACCTAGACCATAGTGCTGGATTCCAGGCTGATGACATGAAGTCCTTAAATGTGCACTGAAAAAGGTACAGGGATTTGGTACAGGGACTTTTTCGCACTCCATCGCTGCTGAGCGCAGCACTAGTTGCTGAGCACAACAGGTGTACTGAAAATGCAAGCTGTGCGTCGGGAGATTAGCAAACCGAAGTGCAGTTCAGTGACATGGGCATAGTAAAACCTAGGTGTGTCTGCAGGTCAGCAAAGAAGTTCGCAACACCTTCTTCAACAACGTCACTAAGCAGACCCAACTGTTCCAGTGCAGATTACAAAAGTAAAATAACAATCAAATGGGATGCCACAGCATCACTGCAGACAAATGGCATTTTTTTTTCATTCTTGTATGCCATTTAGGGTGAGATATATACTGCAACCATATTGCAGTGGATACAAGCGGAAAACTTATAATCACCCATGGCTGTGTCCCTTTTCTTTCGTAGTTAAATTTCACGTGAATTCAAGCACACTGAAACAAGTTTTGTCAATAATGGCAGCAGCACCGTGGATCTCCAGTCGAGCAGTCCCAATATGTTGTTGAGCTGCCTTTGACAGCCACAAATTATGGCTGTCAAATTTTGCGTTTCACTCTCCCACATTTATTAAATGATGAATCGGAGTTGACGAACAACTGATTGATGTACTACCTCATGCCCTCAATGTTCGAATGTTAATTCATGTTCTTTTTTGTATCTACTTGGCTTGTATCAACTACCTCATACCCTCAATGTTCGAATGTTGATCCATGCTCTTCTTTGTATCAAATTGTTTTGTTTTTTTTATGTGTGCCACTACCAAACTGCCTCTGTAGGGTGCGTCGGCCTCGTCAAGCCTCATCACTGGCTTTTTGCCGGAACACCCAACATCCTGGTGATGTTGAATAAAGTATTGATTGATTGATTGATTGATTGATTGATTGATTGAAATATATGTGAGCCTCTTAACTCTGAGTAATTGCATGCATGCTGCAGCAGCAAGATGATAAGTTTAAGCCGCTACATGGCGGTACGAAGGCACAAGTAAGGTGCAGAAAAAAATGAAACAACAGAGTTAAATTTAACATACCAGGGGATTCTTTGGCTGCAACTTGCTGGCCTCTTCGTAGAAGTGGTACGCCTCAGAGTAGCTGTTCTCAGCCAAGGCCATCATGCCCCTGCAAGAAAGGACACGAGCGACGCAGTGGCGGTCAGCAAACAAAGCAGCTCAACTTGAACCAGTGTACATAAAATGTGCAAGCAATTCATATGAGCTAGGTTGCATGCTCTGCTGTGCTTCTATATTTAATAATTATTTACCCATATGAGCAAGTGGTATTATTCGTGTTCCATTATGTAGAGTCCAGCCCCATGCACATTACTGTAAACTGGCTGCTGGTAAAGTGCATGCACCTTTCAATGCAGCTGAACAGCGCAGTGCAGTCCAAAGTAACAACTGAATAAGTCACGGGTCTGCAAATGAATGGTGCAGTCTTTGTCAAAAGAAACAAGTCCGAATGGTTTGCTTCTAAGTCGCGTAGTGGGCTCTGCTAGTATCTGTGGAAGTTCCATGTTTTGGAGGAGCGGGGACAAGAGTTCCTCTCACTTTCGAGAGATTTGGAATACTCGCAATGCATAGCGAGCCACACGGCAAGACTGAGAAACGAACCACTTGGGCTCTTTACTTTTGAAGAATGCTGTACATAGCATGAGCATGCAAGAAATCCATGTACTACATGGCTATGAACACATAACAGAATACATAACTGGTATGGCTTACTGCTTCCTTTTAGATCCTAACCGCAGGTTTACACCCCCCCTGCTGTTAATGTAAATTCCAACAGCAGGTTTCAAGAATCAAGAAGTCTTTATTGAGTAACACAAACAAAATGTATACACAGATATTTGGACCGATAGCCAATGAGGCTAGTAAGCGGTCCAATACAAAATAACATATAGGACAGCAATCACAAACACATTGAAGAAAAACTAACTTTGTAGCCTTGCTTCCATTCGCAAAAAATGTTTCTTGCATGTCAGTTTGAAATTCCTAGCTTGCTTTATTTCAATTGGCAACGAGTTCCAAATTTTCGCTCGTGTAAATTCTATTCGTCTTTCTCCGCACGCATTATGGCAAATAGGAAGGTTAAAATTGCCATTGCTGGCTTGTCTAGTGTTGCGGACGGGAATACTGAATGCACCAAGAGGTAAGGGGTAGTTGGTATTTATAATATTATTAACCATAAGAGCTATTTTGTAATTGCGTAAGGTTGTGAATGACATGATTTGCATTGCGTCAAAAATGTTATTGGTAGAACTATTCGAAGAAGGTAATCCCATGGTTTTCAAGGCGCGTTTTTGTAGTCTTAGCAATGGTGATAAATACGTTTTGTATGTGATTCCCCATGATTCACTGCAATAACTGAGATGACTGTGACATAATGAAAAATACAGTGATCTAAGAATAGCAGGTGGAAAGTGCCTTCACTTCACAGGTGTAATCCTACGTTTAGGGTTTTAGCCTGCAGGTTCAACCCCCTGAAGAATCTAAGTCCAGGTACCTCTGAAAGCTTTACAAAGAGTTCAGTCTAATGCTGACTCTCGAATACAAGTAAGAAGTTGTTTACTCTCCACTGGACCGAAAATTGTAGCTTTTCACAGCTTTGCAGCTTCGTAGCTTTTTTGCAGCTTCGTAGCTTTCATGTACTAGAAAGGGAGGCTGGTGAAGGGTGTGTGTATAGTGTGTCAAACGATGTGCACTGCAACTGCTATTGCCATGAGCTCTCCTAAAGCAAGAAGTGGGCTCACTTGTTGGTGAGCACTTCAAGCCGTCCTTCCAGCCCCATGCTGTGGTACAGGGCCTCTGCCTTGTGGAAGTGGCTCTGCGCAGAGTCTACATCACCCAGCTGTTGAAGCAAGAGAGCAAAAATTAAGGGGATAGAATCAATGCAAGATGTAATGTTTCACTACTCAGAACACCTCACTCTCTCGTCTCAACAGGTTTTTAAACAACAGCATATTTGCTAGGAGCTCACAATGACCAAATGAACCCAGAGGATGCCAAATCAATCCGCAATCAGGGGAAGAAGATTAGCAGGCTTAAAAGTAAGCAAACTAACGTTACCGGACGAGCAACTCCATCCAACTTTTGTTCTCAGCGAAAATCGATTCTGTCGCCCTTCCCGACTACGTTGCCATTTGTCTGCCAACAAGAGATGCATTTATTGCAGAAAAAATTGCACTTAGAAATTTTCCTGCCACTCTTCTGAAATTCGCAACTGTTCACACCGAAAAAAAAAAAACTCCGTAATCACGGTTTGGAAGTAGACGGGATCTGTGCAAAAAAAAACTGCCTTCACACACTGCAGGTTTCTTGAAAAAACAGCCAGAGGTGGCGAAATGTGTATTTTATTTCACAACTGTTTCTAGCTTATAAAAACATCTTTCCAGTTAAAGCCGCATCTTTTTCATTAGAACATGGTAATCTGTCAGAACAGGCTTACTCCAATAAATCGTCAGCCACCCTATAAGAAAAAGATGACATGAGTCACTCAACTCAGAAGACTGGCAAGCGAAGACTATGCCTGATAGGCTCCAAAAAATAACCAATGTCTTGAATCCACCTCTCTAACTTTACCTGCACTCTCATGTCTACTGGCAACCACTAGAGAAATTAGCAGGGCACATCATACTGCACTGACGTGACCGTAAAGTTCTAATGGGACCACGGAGGTGAGTGCCTATGAAAGCAGGAACTGCCCCAAATTTGCCATACAATAACCGCTACTAATAAAATCGATTGTGACAACACCACTCAGCTTTCAGCCTACCGTAGCCAGTGTTTACCAACAGCACAACATGCAAATGCCCAGTTTCTTCAAGAAAATTTTTTTTGCAATACTGATAGGTATTCCTTAGCCTGCTTATCACACACCACTGTCTCTCACCTGGAGGTAAATCCTGCCGATGGCCGAATGCAGCTGTGCCTTGCGGCCACTGTTCTTCTCGAGCAGGATCCGGGCCACCTTGATGGCCACCACATAGTCCTGCATGACACCCGAGTTAAAGGAGCTGGAAGTCAAACTCAGTAGTGGTACTCACGCATGGGTAGCGCATATACAACAACAGAAATCTCTGGCAAAAAGAAAGTATGTATAACGCATTGAGTGCAACGTACAGTGCCCAAGCACGCACTGCAGCACACACCCCACAAAAATTCCACCCACTATAGCCCTATCTCATTCGAAACATGGCAGCGTCATGGCATCCCAGAGCCAGCTAATAAGAAAATCAGCAAACCTTTACTACTCTCATCAACGGTTACCACAATTGGTCGATGCGTGCATTAAGACCAGCCACACATTTTTTTGACAAGCTTTATGACAAGCTTTCAAGATAAGTTAGACAAGCTTCAAGATGCGCCTGTGCAATGCCGCATTTTATACAGATGGATTGAAGTCAGCCCATAGATTTAGTGGACTGCCAAAGCACATCTTAGAGCAATAGCTCCCCCTTCCCCCCTTTTTTGGCACACAAACAAGTTTGAATACGGATAAACAAAAGGGTCAACAGTAAAATGATCCTTGCCTTCTGGTTGAGGACGCAGTTGAGGATGGCAAAGTACACACGGCACTCACGGTCTTCCCACAACTTCATGGAAGCTGCAAACCAATACGCACATTTCCTCACACTGCTTCTCGCACGAGACAGAGACCAGCTTCAAAGATGCTATACAGTTAAAAACCTATCTAATAAAGTAAACAGGCACCATGCATTGCTGAGATGAACTGTGCGTGTGTGTGGTGTCCCGAAGGTACACGTTGGCTATGAGGGATGCCACAGTGGTTACTTGCAACAGTGGTTCCAGGCTACTTTGACCACGTGAGGTTTTTTAGCATGCACAGACTTGCACAGTACATGGGCGTTTATATTTCACCTCCGTCAAAACACGGCCTACAAGAGGCCTTGGGTGCAACAGCTAAACACCAAGGCCATTGAACCACTTTGCTAGGTCATCATTTGAATTAATCGAAAACTCAGATCAGTGAGTATTATTTCACTCAAACAAAAACTTAGATTAACGAGCTCTATAAAAATTTGTAAGACTTTCAAAAGGGCTGCTACCATGTACAAAAGAAAGGCCTGTGATTTTTGCCTAAATGGGCTTTAGCAGCACCTTGTGTAGGCAGCTTTCAAGGTCCATGAACTGTTTTCCTTGGCTCCTTTACGAGCACTAGCAATTATATCAAGGTGCAAACAGCACCCAACACACTGCATGATGCCACTGCAGTTTCATAACAAAACTCGATGTTTCAATCAAAATGCAGTGCAATTTGATAAGTGTTTTCGGCAATAACGTTTAGCACATTACTGCCATCTCCCCATTGGTTTCATTATATATATATCGCTTACATGCTCACTGAATTGTGAGCATAGCTGATATATTACTTTGGGTTTTCTTTTTTTTTTTTATGGGGTTAATGTCCCAAAGCAACTCACGCTATGAGAGACACTGTAGTGGAAGGCTGCGGAATATTTCGACCGGCTGGGGTTCTTTAAAGTGCACTGACATCGCAGACACGAGCCTCTAGCATTTCGCCTCCATCGAAATACAACCGCCGAGGCACGAATCGAACCCACGTCTTTTGGGTCAGCAGGCGAGTGCCATAACCACTGAGCCACCATGGCAGCGATACATTATTTTGTGTCTGAGAGACTACAACAAACTGCAACATGTGAATATCAAGGAGGAAATCAATGTCTATTATACCGAAAGATTCACAAAACCATGATGTGTAAAAACTGGGCTTAATTATTCAAACATCCACATACTTGTCTAGAACACTCAAACAGCATGCTCTGCTCTGTGCTTGTGACATTCATCAGAGCCTGCTGGGCTCGACATACCTTCCTGAAATATGAGAAGTAAACCACCATTCATTCAAACGTGCATGCTAATTAAGGTGTTCTGAGTTCTAGGCTGTCTGTGAAACGATACTAGTGCGCAGTTTGAGTACGGTAGACAAGTATGCGGATGTCTCTACAATGCTAAAGTTGCACCCAAGATAACTCTTAAGGTGAGATTGTCAGACTGAAGGGACAAGACTGCAGCGGTCGCAAGGAGCTATATAGTGTTCTCTCTCATCAACCCACTCCATCCCAACTCTTTTTTATGCCAAAACGAGTTCCTTTTCGATATGGCACTAGGATCATCATCATCATCCCAATCTTGCACGAGCCTGATCGTACTCACCAGAAGCTCGTCAACTCACCCTGCCTCAGCTGTTCACTCATGTCCAGAAGGCTACCATCCTCAGATATGCCATTCGTCAGGTTTCCAAGGATCTGCACAAGAAAAAGCCGCCAGCACACAGGCACTTCAAAATTTAACTGTTACAAAGCTTCCCCAGCAGTGTAACTTCCACGAAACCAGCCACAACCTTTTCTTGCTGATAATCCATCTAGAATTGCCATGAGAAGTCTTCAAAATCCTTTTGCAGCAGCCGAACAGAAACAATCTTTCGCAATTTAATTTTCTCATCACTGTCGCTTAAATTTGTACCTCAGCAAAAAGCAGTTACATTAGGGCACCTACAGTAATGAAAGCCTGAGATCGTTGAAGTGCCTCTGCGCTCACCCTGTGCACAACGTTGAGGAGCTTGTACAGAGCGTTGAGAGACGTGCAGTGGTTCCCCTGGAACTGTGGCAGCTCCGCCAGCAGCAAACGCATGGCAAATGGTACCATCGAACCTGCAGCCACCAAAATGGTTCCTTTAGAAAGTTACCAGCTGCCAAGTGTTTAAATGGCATTGTTCAGAAGTGCCTTCTGCATGACGTTCTTTGTTTCCCGCTTTGTAGCAAACCGAACGAGTTAGCCGTGTTGAAAAGTACAGAACTTTCTTAGAAAAACAGTATGCAAATGATGTCTGCATCTGAATTTCTGTGCTTTGCTCTCAAGTCAAAGAACGCAAGTTTTTATTGAGACAGCTCGTTAATGCTTAGGTTGCTAATAATACATAAAGCAAACACTTTCACTTTAATCAGAGCACTCGTATTCACTCGCCCTTCATAAAGGCTCTGGTAGAAAGCTAACAGCACTATCTTGCTGTCAAATTACATCATCCCTGGAATTTCAGTGTTAGACAAATAAATTAAGAAAAGAATTATCGCGCTAACCAAGCGGCAAATGCAGCATTCTTTGCAAAATACGACTAATCACGAAAACAGTACCATTAGTAGTTTCTTCTGTCGAGACCAATAAGCCTTATGATTGGTAACAGATGACAAGTCGTAAAAAAAAAACAAAATGCCGGTACTCTAAATGCCTATGTAGAAATCACATTACACACACAAATTCAACATCGAGATTAGCAGTAATGGACAGGTAAAATCTCCTAGCACACTTAGCAACAGTTAGAAAGAAAGAAAGAAAAGAATGACACTGAATAGAGTGACCAGTTTTGTGCTGAGTAAAAGTTGATTTCTTGGCTCTTTCATGGTACGTTCACGTTTGTCCGGCAGAAAAAGACGCATTTCGTGCTGAGGGAATGAAATTAAAAATTTTCCCACCACTGAGTTCAAACCGTGATGTCCGCACTGAAAAGCATCTACCCACCTCGCTTGTCCGGATAGGTGTCAGGGTAGAACTCGTAGAACAGGTCGGGCTTGTCGAGGTCTCCAAACGCATCTCCCTCAACCTCCGCGTAGGCAAACTTCCGCTGCTTTGCAAACAGCGCTAGCCGTGTGTACCACAGCTGGAGAAACAAGGGCAAACATGGCAGTGTCATGACGTGGCATAAATGTGCTGCCTCTACACCCAGCACATTCCAGCAGTTTGTGGAAACGCTTGAGATGTATGAAAAAAAAAACCCAACCCTGTTCTTCTCTTTGTTGATTTTAACTTTCCCTTTATAGTCTAGTCTGATCCTGCCTCTTCGTTTTCTAAAAGCAGTACAACTGGCAATTTTTTAAACATATGCCTAACATTTGGTTCAACACCGTTCGTCACTGACCCAACAAGACCACGCATCCAGCATTCTAGACCTTGTATTAATAACACATCTTGATACCTATCACCCTTTTGAATGGTTTGAGTGAATGTTTTGCAGTATCAGTATAATTTATTTTCTTGCCACATGCTAAAGAAACAAATTGCATAACACTCAGGCTATGATAAAGGTACCAACGTTAGCATGAACCGGAAATTAACAGAATAGATCGATGATTTCATAGCCAACTTTCCACTAAATTCTCTTTAGCCGAATCGGTTGCTTTTCAAAGAAGAGATGCCTTTACGTCCTCACCATTATAGTAAAGGAAGAATATCCCTGCCAGGGTTTAATGTATCCCTCAGATTACTAAATAACAAAAAAAATGTTTTTTTTTTTTTTATCAGATATACAACCCAACTCTCCATACACATGGCAGAGGTATTATGCTGTTGCAAAACAATACGAAAGGTCAAACACACACTAAAAGCAAGTTTTTTCTCTACTACTTTGCCATCTATGCTGCAAACCCAAAGTAATTTTGAAAAACTGTTAATGCTAATCAATCCAATTGGTGTGCAAATATCCCAAAACACAGTGTTTCATTCAGTTTTTCAAGTGAATGACTTGACAGCATTCCTGATGTACCTTCCCGCGTGCATCTGCTAATGCAAAATATAACATTCATCCCATCAGCATAGTCGAAGTCATTCGATACAAAAGCTCTAAAACATATGAAACATGTGTGCAGCTTTTTTTTTTTTCGTAACACTCATTTCCCAGGAACTGCTCAAGGTCAGTTCAGTTCCGCATGACTGCCTCGTGGGCTAGGTCATCCTAGTATTAAAGAAGAGAAGCCATTCATCACCAAGTAACTATACTAATGCTCCATTCCATTACATGCATCTTTTGTGAGAAAATGGAACACATTTTATACTTGCATATTGCTAACTTTCATGCATTCATCAATTTTTTTCACCCAAATCAGCATGGTTTTAGCAAATGCCATTTTTGAGACACTCAGCATGCTCTTTTCCTGCATGAGTTGCATCTCAACATAGATTGCAACATCCCAATTGATGCACTATCTTCAGAGTTTGGAAAACCTATTCGTAAAGTCCCGATCAGGCATTTCCTATAACAGATATCACACCTTAACCTTGATGCGTATGCTCTAAACTGGACTCAAAGGTTTTTAACCACCCGTCAGCAGTTTGTATATGCCAACTCCAACTCATGCTTTTCGTGGTTAACATCCCCAGGTGAAAATTCAAAGTGGTATTGCAAGTGGTACCACTTGCAACAAAGTGGTTCCACTTGGGAACCACTTTAATGTAAGTGGTACCAGTTGGCCTATTAAGTGGTTCCACTTAGGAACCACTTCAGTACAAGTGGTCACATCTGGTCTTCAAAGTGGTTTCACTTGAAAACCACTTTGGAGTGAGTGGTGCACAAGTGGTTCTAACTGCCCCTCAATCTCTGTCTATTTGCTCTTGGGATCTCATACAAAGGAGATGGCCTTAGGCATCTCCTTTGCATAATATCTGTTAATGACCTGCCTTGCAAAATTTCTTTCCATATCAGTTTCTTCACTGACAACTGTGTCACTTAATGAGCAGTCAATAACTCCACTATCTGGTCTGCATTACAAAATGACCTTAATCACTGATCTGCACATCCTGCCAGACTGAAAAAACCAGGTCATCAAAATAAATTGGCATGCATATATCATGCGACCTAACTTGCGAATGACCTGGTAACCACATCATAAATTCTGCTAACCGCGCTCTGCATTATATATGCCATAACCTTGCCCCGGCTCTCCTCCCTATTAAACAACATGTTTTCCAAATATCTGAGCAAACCAAGCTTGAGTCTTGAAATCAGTTCAGAATTGCACTACCAGATACATGGTCTGATTATTCCTACAGATCAAGCATATCAGCATCAAAAGCTCATCTTTCCCACTTTTGTTTCTCGCCGTACAACAGCGCATCTTTACCTTCTTCACCAGTTTTTTTTTCATTCTTTGCCTTGTGATAGCCCGCACATTAAAAGAGCCCACCACATCGCCCATGACAGCCACCCTAATATAATGTATCCCCAACAAGTCCATACTATACCTTCCAACAGTCATTTTTCTTTCTCACAGCCAAAGACTGAAATCAAGTGGATCACCAAAAACCATTCTTCACAATCCGTTTATTACCTGTTTCCCATGCTATCCCCACTCCTCATGTAAAGTCCGTTTGATACCTCGAAGGATGGAAATACGTAAGTAAACTAAACCAGTGAGCTACAGAAATGCAGGTTCGACAAATTTAAAGAACAGATTCTTAAGCAGCCACACAAGGAGAGCTTGCCTGCAGGGAGTAAGGGCTGTGCCTTGACGGGTGACCACCGGACCCTGGGCCCTGGCCCACACTGGTCAGCAGCCTAGTTGTCAGGTTGATGGCCGCATTATGACACTGAGCTCCCTGCAAGTTTCAGGTGTGCAAACAATCAGAAATCGGGTTAAAAAGCACTGTACACTTAAGGCTTAAAAGGTCACTGACACAGTGTACTCTGCATCCAGCTTCTACACACAAGCTTAACATGGCGAGAGACACCTCTCTCGATACCAGAACCACGTTGGGTGGAACTGCAGGCAAAACCAAGTTGCTTTTAAAGCGACAGCTTTAAGGTTCTCATTCAGCAGAAGAGGCAGCGACAGTGTTGGGTTGAGAAACCCACATCACGCCAACAACGTATTGAGAAAGCCACGTCACGACAGCGTTGTGTTGAGAAATTCACGTCATGTCCTTTGCTTGACACGACATAGTGCCGCTGGAATGCAACAACCACCAGAAAAACCCCGCAATCTGATGTATGCCGCTGCCCCAAAAGATGGCGCGCGAGCAGTTAAAGGTTTTCTCAGTACGGAACCTGTGTCCGGGTGGAACACTCCTTTGTGGCCATGCGATTGTGTGTGTATGCAGTGAGTACTAATCAAAGTTTGTATATATAGAAGCAACATTATGTGCGTAAACTGAAGTGTAGAAGAGTTCAAAAGTCAAAACTGCAGAAACTGGGCCAAGATAAATGTGTGGATGTGCACAAATAACAATGAATGTGTGTGAAGAGAAACGCTGAAGGGAGCCATTAACACTCTCGCTTGATACGCTTAAAGGCGCAGCTTTTTTTTTGTTGTTACTTTGGCTGTCCCACAAAATTGGTATTAAACTGAATGCTTTTCATTCTGGAAGTGCCACAAACAAAAGAAATAGATGCACGCAACATACAAAAACGAAAAAACTTTGTGTGTTGTCATGTCCCAGAGGTGTTTTAAATGCTCAGAACTTATCGGGCCTCTCGGAGCTGCACCTATGAGCGCTACTATAGGATAGGCATTGATGAGCAAAAGAGAAGTATATTCTGAGCATATACAAGGACGTATACATGTGTCCAAATGGGAACTCTTCTGTGGAATGCTGTGGAGCCATCTTCATGCTCTTCTTCCGGGCTCATCTAAAGAGCGTTGAGTTCGATGTATCAAGGCTACACCAGACATCAGAGAAGTGCTAAGACTGGTTGGTCCTACAAATGGTCCGCTCACGAAAGGCTAGAGTAAAGGCAAGACTTACGATGAGTTGCTTCAGCCCTTCTTCATTTTGAGGCACGTCATCCGCTGTCAGCGTCCGCCGAGAGCTTGCTTCCTCAACAAGGTGTTCCTGAAGAAGCACCCGGACTGGATCCATCTGCCATTGCAGTGCACATGAGTGAGAAAGAAAACAAGACCCGGTTAGTTTGAGATATTACAGGAGGTAGAAATGAAAGAAGAAAAAAAAAATAACAGTTTGTTGCCCACAGGAGTAGCAAGCATGAAACAGCTAGCTTAGTAGAAGCTCGCAGTAGTATGATAGCCATGCTAAATCTGACACAACCATAACCTTCTCATGGGAGGAGCTCCCACTGTTTAAAGTGGGCCATGAATAGGCGCTCAAAAACTGAACTCTAGGATGGCTGGTTAAAAAAAAGGGCTAAATGAGTGCACCTTAGCCAGTAATCATGTCCAGAAGGTCAGAGTGCGCATGCTTGGGTGCTTCACTCCTGGCGGACTTCACTGGTAAGGCAGCAAAAACGATGAGGATGATTCAATACCCACAGCTCATTTCCTTCTCAGTGACCCTAATGTCCCGTGCATCAAGTTTTTATCCCCACATAAAACCTTATCAAATATGGAGACGGGATGAAACACTGAAACAATTAGAGATGAAACGCTCTAGAGGTGGAATGTACATGCTGCACCTGAGGCTCATCAATGATGACACCGGGCATGGTGAGGTGTTCTCGCTCCGGAAAAACGGTGCCGGGCTCGGACGTCGCAAGCCGGGCCAAAAAATCCCTCGTGGCAGCTGACGGCAGCCAGTTGTCGTAGGCACACATGTCGCCGTCTTCCACAGGCTCTGTCATCAGGCAGGGCTCCTGAAATGCAACTTCCCAGTGAGCTTCGCCAAATATGTTTTCCCAAATCAACAGATATCACAACCGTGGTGCTGAATGTCTCTGTGGCTCCCATAATTATGTCCAAAGCACATTAAGTTCGAAGTTTATTTGGAGATAGAATACATAGCACAATATGCCTATGAGGTACGGAAAAGGAGGCTTTAATGCCTCTTGTGTGATTTGTGTATGATCCAGCAGTGCTGGATCTTGATTCTAACGTTACTGCACAGCCCTAGAGAACCTACAGTTACATATTAAGCTCACATAACAACATGTGCGCCCCAATGCCACTCCAAGAGTTTCACAAAGGTGGCGTGAGAGCAAGTAGTTAACACAAACCTGCCCAAGGGAAATGGGGCTTGCACTCCCTGATGACCGTCCAGACTGCTCGACGCCAGCAATGCCAGCAGCAAGGACATCAAAGAACGCCTTTCCTTCCTGGTCACCACCACTGCAGTCACTTGAGAAGAATTTACTCAAAGATGGTCCTTCCTCTGAGATGCTTCGTGAAGCTACGTGGTTTTCGGGTGGCTCAACGACGACAGGCTCTTGAGCAGGCATCGAAAAGAAAGGTGTCGGGCCTGATGAAGGGTCAAAGGAAGAAGAAGGTGCTATGTGGTGTCATGTCATATTACACTATGCAACACTGGGCCATGTCAAGCGCACCAACTGCCACATGCAAGTGCTACCGGACACAAATGTACACTTGTTTGCACAAGTGGTCACTCATCAAAGGTGTCGAACAACCACAACCAAGTGCAGCTAAAGCAACACTAGCAGCAAAATAATAATAACAATAATAATAATAATAATAATAATCTTTATTCAGCATAATCTGAACATACAAAGAAACGGAAGCGCCGAAGCCACAAGTGGGCTTGTGCGGCGACAACCGGCAGCCGCGGCAATCTTCGCGCTACATCAGAGCTCCATCAGAGGCAAAAGAAAATTAAAAGACGTAAACATGAAGAACACAAAAATTTTGGCACGGAAAGAATGAAAAAGCACTGATAAGATTTTAGTACATGTTAAAGATTCTCTAACGCTTGAACAGCAACACGCACTTTTTTGCGGGTGGTTAAAGAAAATAAATCATCCGGTAATTCGTTGAAGATAGCTGGCACGTAATATTTTCTAGTTGCTTTGCCGTAGTGAGTGCGCACTCTCGGTTTATGATAGCGAGGAACATGTCTCAACGGTACCGGTTTCGTATTTATGTGTCTGTATGTGCTATTCCAAAAATATTTCAGTACTAGAATTTGTTTAAAAAGATTGTCAAAAGAAGGCAAACCGGCTGCGGTAATGACACTGCTGGGCAGATTTTCCTGCGGCAAGTAGAGAACGCTTGTAGCAATGTTTTTCAAAATCCTATTAACACGACATTTCCATGTGAAAGAGCAGTTAAAAAAACAACACATACCGTATCTCAAGACACTATACCCCAGAGCCTGGGCGACTAATTTTCTCACAGAAAATGGCATCATAGTTCGCAAATTAAACAACAAGCATGCAACACTTCTGAGTTTCTTACAAATGTGAGCCATCTGAGTATTCCATGCCAAATCACTGTCTATGTATATACCAAGATACTTAACCGACGGGACGCTAATTATAGGTTGACAAGAACACAAAGAGCAGTATGAGGTGTGTAAATATATGGAACCTGCACTTGGTACATCTTTATGTGGGTTACGAAAACAGACTAGTCTGGATTTGGTGTTACTTATTTGTATTAAATTTGAGGCAAACCAATCACTAACTTTAATAGCGTCCTCCTGGAGGTTAGCCAGGGCATATGAAAAATCAGGGTTGCTTGAGACTAGTAAAGTGTCATCGGCGTAAAGGAATATGGTGGATGATTTCACATGGTCACATATGTCATTCACATATAAGTTAAACAACAAAGGAGATAAAACGGACCCTTGCGGGACACCACACAGCACTTTTACAGCGTCACTGCAGATAGGCCCAAACATGACTGCTTGAGAACGATTGTGAAGATAGTTTTCAGTTAAAGACAAAAAAGGACCCCTAAATCCATACGAGTACAGTTTAGAACACAAAATTTGATGATTTACCGTGTTGAAAGCTTTTTTTACGTCCAAAAAAAGTGCGAATGCTACCTCATTGTTCTCCAGGCTTTGATGCAGCAAATCGGAGAGATTTTCCAATAGCACCTGTGTTCCTGACCCGCTGACAAAACCGTACTGATTCCCACTCATTAGGTCATGTTTAGTAATAAAAGCATTCATTACAGAAAGTACATGTTTTTCCAATATCTGGGATACGCAGGAAAGAATAGATATAGGGCGATAGTTTGCAATATCATTCTTCTTCCCACTTTTGTACAGAGGAACAACGCGAGCGCTCTTCAGTGATTCTGGCCATGTACCACTCTTAATTATGCCGTTTAAGATAAGCAGCAAAACATTTTTCAGAGCTGTAATGTTTCTTATCAGATCACCTATGAAAATGTTGTCAAGTCCGGCAGATTTGTGACGTTTCAGACTAGACAAAATGCTGAAAAGATCAGATTCTGTCATAAGAGGAAGGAAAGCCGATGGCGATACGCTTTTTGTCATTTTCGTCGAGCTCACAGTTTGGACTGCGACCCGTTGCTCAGCGGAAAAAACGTTATTAAACTCATTCGCCAAAATATGCGACACAACACCGAAATTGTGCTCCACTGATTCTTGAATGGAAAAGCGTTGGTTACCACGTAACTGATTAATCAGCGACCAGGTGCTCCTGACATCGCGACGAGTGCTGCGAAACTGCTGTGCAAAGAATTTTCTCTTTGATAAGCGAATAAGTGCAGTTACCTTGTTTCTGATGCAACGATATTCCGCTCGAAGTTTGTCATTTTTTGGTGCCCTGCGGCATCGAGACCAGATACCTTCTTTTTCTTTGATGGCAGCCAGGATTTCAGCAGTCAGCCACTGACAGCCAATTTTACGTTTCTTCACAGCCAAAGTTTTTTTACACACTTCCTTTATTTCGCCTAATACCTTGACGAAACTGTCGTACGCGGTATCAGTAGTGTTATGATGAATAAATGAATCCCAATCATATCCAGTAACATGATTATCGAACTTTTTTTGGTCTAAAATGGTCACGACACACCTGGTAGAGTCGGTGTGTAGCGTAGAGACTGTTTTCGTAAGGCGACACGCAATGTAATAGTGATCTGCAAGTTTCTGTCTGATCACGGCTCCGGATACAAAGATGTCCGACGCACGGACGTTAGCATGGTCAATGCAAGTAGTTGTGATGCGATTGTTAAGAAATTCTTCTCTGGTAGGATCGGCGAGCTGTGGTTCAATGCCAAATTCCGCGAGCATGGTTAAGTAATTTTCAGTGCCATAGCGATCGCCCTTCATCAAATCGATATTAATATCCCCTATCATGCACAGATTTTTCCCAACAAAGTTGGCTTTGAATATTGTTTGTAATTCTTCAATAAATGCCGACGCATTTAGACTAGGAGGTCGATACATAACAAGAAAGTAAAATGAAAAAGCATGAGTGGATATTTCAAAGGGCATGACCTCCACTGTGCCGAAGGAAACACTAACCTCGGAGACCATCAGTGATTCTTTGAATAATACCGCAATGCCACCACCCCTGCTGTTGCGTGTGAGGAAGTAGGCATGGTAACCGGGAAGCCTAAAGACATCGGTTAGAGTGCCGCTAATGTTAATTTCCGTTAATGCAAACACGTCAACAAAGTCACTGAGAGCACAGGCCGTAACCGCAAATTGATCCCAATATTTCCTGATGCTCCGGATATTAATGTGAAGGATGGTGCAAGAACAACCCAACGCTGGCTGAAAGGTCTTAACAAAGGAGTCGAAATCTGGAAACGACATACTCTATTCAAGGAAGTACAAACCTTAAACCATCTTATCAACGTCACTTATTGACGTGATCTTTAGAGCAGTAGCACCCTCTGTCTTCCTGGCAAATATTTTCCCGTTTCGCACCCAGACAAACTTATATCCCTTTGCTTTGCCTTGAACCCTAGTCCTCCAAAAAAGTTCACTGTTCGTACGAGTCAGATTCTCACTGAAGAAAATGTCAGGAATAGTTTTGTTTCCAGCCAACGCCCTGAGTCTACCCCTTGCCTGCAGCCATGTGTCACGCAAGCCTGGCGACGTGAATCTTGCCAATACCACCGGTATCCTTCCCTGGCCTGCTGATAAGCGGTGAACAGAACTTACTTGTTCCGTCGTGTGGTCATGCAAATTAAGCTTTACAGCTAGGTCCGACAAGACTGCCTGCAAGTCTTCATCTGCCGTGACCGGTAATCCGCTTATTTCCAGGTTAGCTCGGCGAGTATACTGTTCAGTGTCATTTAGCTGCGATTGTAAGTCACTGATCTGTTTTGCTTGCTCCAATACAGTTTCCTCAAGGCAGGACACTTTCTGATCAAGTTTCATCGTTGCTTGCGAGTTGGTGTTACACTGTTCCAGAAGCTTATCGTATTGGGATGACATGAACGTGACTGATGCTTTTAATTCAACAGTCGTAGTCTGCAGGGTCTGACAAGTGAGTGTCAACTTATCAACGTGCACTGGTATCAGTGCAAGACTGTCAATGACGTCTTTCAAACCCAGGATAGCTGTCAACTTGTTTTCAAGGGAGGCTAACCTTGCTAATATGCCTGACGAGTTGTCCTGCGGTAGCTTTTCAGAAGCGACAGTAGCTCTAGGGTCTCCGCGACATTCACGACAACGCCATTTATCTCGTTTCGCAGGACCCATTGACGTGTATGTCGACTCAGCGATACCAGAACAGTGCTGCCCAAAATGATAACACAAGCTGCATTCTGCGCAAGTAATGCGACACTCATCCTTTTCAAATGCCACATTGCACAAACCACACTTTGCATTGCCATCGGTCATAGTACCAGATCAAACAACTGCACGAAGAAACGCTTTGCAGTCAGCGGCGGGGCAAAAAAAAAAGAAGATATATATGTATATATATGCAGCTCAAAGGATCTTGAAATAGGCTAAACTCTCCATGTCCTAGAGGCACTTGCAGTACAAAAAACTGTTAGAAGCCTAGCGAATCAGCACTGTGCTTTAATTTGAGGACAGTTCCAAGCACATAGAGTCAGCATTCACAGTTCCGTACAGTGCCAATTTTCAAGCTCAAGTGCAGATTGTCCACGCAAGATACTTCAGGTAACTAAAGATGTAATTATCTGGGTGTTTCCAATGCGCTGCTTAATTTGAACCTTTGGTACTTTGAACAAACTGTATGCCACCTGACCAAACTGAGTTGGTAGATGCTAACCATCCTTTAACCAATTCATGCAGTGCTTTGGAATGGCCGTCTTCAACACAATCGTACAGTACCTTCAACAGCTTCCTGTGCGATGACTGCTACCTCGGGCTCTTGAACAGTGCCGTCGCCAACGGAAAAGAACACAGACGAGTCCTCTGGCGGTCTCTCATCGACCAGCGGTGCTTCTGAAACCCCATCCTCCAATGCTGTGCCTGCCTTCTGTGCCATGTTCACTTCGGAGACGCTTTTCATCATTGGCGACGTGCTCACGGCCAGTGAATCAAAGAAGGAACATGCTGCTGCATCAGTCGGTGTGTTGCTGAAGTACCGCTTTAAGTCTGTGTCTTTCCCCGGGTCAGAGTCCTGCACATTGAGGCATGTGTGAAGGTAAGACGATCGGTGCAAGTGCAAAATGAGACAAAGTTCAGCACCAAAGGCTAGACTATACTACTGGCAGCACATACAGTACTATTGAAGAACTGTAGCTTGTTGGGCCAGTCGGTGCATGGTAAGTAGAAAACCAGCGAACGCGTCCTTTTCGCTGGTTTTCTACTTACCATACAGTACTACTTCCAGCACAAGCTTACCTGTGGAATGTGGTCGCTGGCCTAATGTTGCAGACTTGGCTGCATGCTATTATAGATTAGACTAGAGTGCGCGCAAAACTAATTCTGGTGCAGAAGTTGTGCTCACTGACATGTGGCAGCACAATGCAAAGAACAATTAACATCACGTTCAGCAGATATTATGCCTTCCTCCAAGCAAAGTATTCACGCGCAGACATACAATTACCCTTAGCCGAAGGATACTTACGGATTCAATCCTGTCTTAACTTCCTGTTTTACATCAATATCATGGTGATCGGTAACAAGTGAGATGCACGTGTATTTCTGAATCTGTCAGCATGAACAACTAAGACGTGCTGTTTTGAAGTTCATAAAACAGGAGAACGACACACTGCCATGATTCCAGGCAAGTTATGCACAGTGTTTGCGATGTGACAATCACATTCAGTGGGCCCCTGTCGATTAACGTGGCTCGTTAGCTGCGTTAATTAACAAACTGGTTATGTAACGATGCTCACAGTCGGTACCTGCTGTGATGGCGAACCTGTATGCAAACAACTTTTACTTCGCGAGATCAAACGCTGACTCGCTACCAACGAGTCCTCAGTTTCAACAAGCCACCGTTCCACACAGCATCTACACTAGAGCTCATCAAATGCGGCGATCAAGCGCAGCGCGTAGGAATTAACTAACGCTGTTCACACACCCCGTTTATGAGAAGCGGGATCGTATGATGCGAATGCATGCAGTTCCTACCTCCGAGTAAATGTCTGTCGTTTCCAAGGCCACCGTTTCCATCGGCGCTGAGTCATCCTTGTCGTCGGCTTCGACGACAACGCTCGGCGTAACGGCGTCCGAGCTGGCGGCTGCGTGCGCCGATTCGTCCAGGCCGAGAGCATCCGACGTCGCAGGAGGGTGTGTGTCGGACATCGCGCCGGTGATTCGCCGTTCCTGCCCGCACGACACGTCCGGAGCTTCGCGATATGAGTCACACCTTTCTCCTCAACCTAGCACGTGGACGTAGGAGCGCTTTGCGAGCATCATCGGAGCAAGAGCGACGTTAAAAAAGCGAAAGCAGCTGCTACCGACAGTCGACGTTTGTTTTCGACTCCGTGAAGTTCCTGCGGAGACCGGTTAGCTATTTCGACGGCCGCCAACAAGACTGCCAGAACGCAGTACGCAGTTTCACATGTAGCGTTTACTGCAATACCAACAGAAGCGAGCATTTGCAATAAAGTACCACAAATAATAATTTACCAAGACATCAACTAAAGCCAACAATGCTAGAATTTTCTTTTTAGACCTCGCACTCTGCATACCCGTCAAAATTAGATTCCTGATGTTCTCACGTCGCACGTCAAAATAGCGTGCGTTGATTCCTAAAACAGCCGGGGCGAGCTGTCTGCTAGATGTTCTTCTCTTGCTGAACGCTTATACTATCGTGCTTACAAATCACGAAGTTTTAGATGTCTGATTTAAGCGTCGAGAAATCGATAAAAGGATGTTGATGTGGGACATACACACTAGGCTCCTGTAATTAGCGGTGGTCGATTGTGGTCGCCGTTGAGCGTTTGATGGCAGCTGCCGGCGTCTCGTGACAGTTGCACGGTTTCTTGTCCGTAGTACGGAAAGATGGAAGACGAAGCTGCTGTCATCTACGGATTGGAACTCCAGGTGAGTTGTTGTGCTGCGGTGAGCTGAGTATCTGCTGTAAAAGATCTGAACGGGTTCGTTTCTTTTGCAGTCCCGATCCCTGGCAGCTTTAGCAGCGGAGACCGACACAGTTTGCTTTCTGGTTGGAACGCAATCACTGAAGTGCGACAACCAGGTTGGTTTGCCAACTCTGTAGCAGCTGGGGAGGTGCCTGCGTTCACTGCCCACCGCACATGTCATTTTTTTTTTGCTTATTTTATTTTTATTTCGTATTCATCGATATGGTGCACGCAGCGACAAGCACTACTTGCGGTAGTTTCCGCGGGAAATCGGCGCTGCAGCCCTTTCATTTAGCTGAATTATTGCGATGAAGTTAACTCTTGACATTACTGTAGTGTGTTGATCACCCGCGTACTGCAAGTTGCTGATCAGCACGCACCAAGCATAGAGAATGAAGTTGATTGCAGCGCCGACAGTTATGTCGTAAAGGGAATAGTTGAGGCCATTTGCAGAAAACTGTACTTTGTTTTAGGAAACAGCGAAAAACGTTCAGCTTGATCACTTCACTGTATTTATTATTTTCTTTATCTGCTTTATCTTCCAGAACATATGCAACCTGCCAACCTGTCTCTCAGACTTTTAAATAATATCTTGTTTTGGCAAGGGTATACAACAGCACAGAAATCAGGACGGCGCACAGCAACTTCGCCTGTATCCATTACACTTTCTGCCAACTTGTTAACTTATATTGTAGATATATAACAAATGGTTTCTTTCAATCAGAACTAGTACAGAGGTGTAACTGCTGCTTCACAGAAACTAGAACAGCATTCAGCAGTGCTGCACCTCTGCATAGATCACCCAAGTGCCTGTTGTCCCCTTGCCAGATCCATGTTCTGGTCTACAATGAAGAGACCAACTCGTTGAGCAAGGCTGTGTACATCCACAGTGCGGGAGAGCTTTGGCATCTGGCCTGCTCGCCGACTGACAGGACCCTATTCTCCTCTTGCTACAATGAAATCAGTAAGCACCTGTCCATTCTTTCCTGCGCCCCTGCCTCTCACCTCCACCTGTCGTTGCTACAGGTGTGTCGTGGTAACTGTGCAGTCATACCTGTATCTTATGTATCATGGTTTTATCAATTCCCTCTGTTTACTACGTTGGTTGTAATAGTTCCTGAAATTTAATGCAGTTCTCTTTAAGTGAAATAGCGTGCTGCTTTGGCTCTGATTAAATTTGCTGTCTGTATGTTCTCAGGAGCAGCTATATATTGAAAGGACACTGCTGAGGTTGAATGCTAAATGTGTAGACTGCAGCTGATTGGCGTTATGAAAAAAAAACTACTGATTCAAAAGGCTGCATGCCTGGAAGAAAAAAATTGATGTCAAGCATTTAGGAGCACCTAGATTATCGTTTCATCTTGTATTGTGCACGAAAAGCCCAATGTGGAGGATCGGCTGATAAACCAATTGTTTCCGTTGTTCAGGTATTTTCACCTAGTAAGGCAGTTCTCCGAATTTTTGCATGGCTCTCAATCTCTTTATAACATAGTCACGGATCATGAACCTTCAACAAGACGCTAGAGAACTCCACTCAGAAATCCAGATTTTTCAGGAGTGATGTTATTACTTCTTAAAATTCATGAGAGCATGTTTTTCTTCACAAACTGGATACGTTTATTATCTCTCTAGATCAGATTTCCTATTTCAGGTGCTCCAGGTGACACAGAGCACCTGTTTCCTCAGTTACATACTGGCCAGAGGCTTAGTTCTTGAAATAGCGAGCCTGAGGAAGTGATTCACAACTGGAAAAGGCCTCGCCTTTCGCTCCGCATGCATTGCAGTTTATTTGAGCACGTATTGTTAAGATATCTAAGTTTCTGTCGCAACATTCTTTCTAATTTCCCAGTTACCGTATATTGCCGATTATAAGTCGACCCCCCAACTCACAGCCCCCTTTGGGCAAAAAAAGTTAGACTCCGAATTTAGGTCGACGCTGCCACACCCCGCGGTCCTAGCTCGCCGAAAAAGTTTTTCAGAAGGTCGAGTCATAAAGGAACATTTATTTGTTCACGAGACATCTCCGACTCATTGTCACTTGTGAGGACACAGGCGTGATCATCATCTTATGAGCCACTGCTGCCGCTGGTTTGTCGATAACAAGTTGCTATCGTATTAAAACAAACCTTTGGTGCATATCTCAATTAAATTCAAGTGTTTTTAAGCAGATCCACTTTCGCACCATGTCTGAGAACTATTATGGAATTACGAGCGCACGGTGTGTGATATTATCCGCGACTTGGTCGAAACTACTTTTGCCCCCGCATATAGGCCGACTAAGACTCAGCATATGCATCGACTCCGATTATAAGTCGACCCCCCAACTTTGGAAGGACATTAAAAAAAAACGTCGACTTATGTGCTGCAATATATGGTAGTTTAGTGTCCATCACGCTTTCTGGCATTCCTTGGTGCAGCCAAAGCAGGAAAGTGTGAGATGCAAGCTGCCATCTGGAAGTTGCCCGAAGTCCCTGCTGTGGGCGATCTGTCACCTCCCGACGATGGGCTGGCGTCGTTGCCGCGACTAGAAAAAGTCACTCACCTCGACACCCAGAACTATGGCAGTGAAGTACCCAGGTATGCTTGTCTGTGACCTTTTGTTTTTTTAACCCATATATACCAAAACTTCAAACATTTGAAAAAAATTTAAGCATTTTTCATTATAAAATGTGTATTTCACTTCATAATTCAGAATCATCCTTTTATTGGTGGAAATATTTTTCTCGACACTGACTTCTGAGCCATCCTACAATGCAGGACAATGGACGAATTTGCTACCTGTTACTTGTGGTAGAGCTTCAGACATTTTGCTTCAACTTTAAAATCACATTTCTCATCGTGCGTGGTGGTGTCCAGAGAAGATTTGGCAGATTTTTTTGAACGCGCACAGTACAACTCCTACACAGGAAAAGTTTAGACCCTCTCGAACCTACGCTCACAGGTGCAAGCTTTTACACAATAAACTTTTAGGTTTACTGCGCAAAAAATGCAGTGACCTACAGGTAGGACACTAGGCATATTGGCTTAACACGTTCACAGCGTCATGGGTCACCGGTGTGTCATTTCAATTCTTTATGCTTTTTGGCAACGAGTACTGTGTCACATAATGATGCCATTGGTCAGATTTCCCTGCGAGATCTAACAAGGAGGACCTCACGATAAAATTCGACCAACGGCTTTATCAAAACGCAGTATTCGCGGCCACACAACGTGAACAAATGAAGTGATCTACCGGTGAACCAGAACGCAGTGAACGTGTTAAGGTAGACTGACTCACATTGCCAAACTAAGGAGGAACACTTGCACTTAACTCATATGCATAACGAAGTTCCATGTATAGATGAGGGCAATGTCTTGGATATCCATTGGATGTCTAACAGATATTCTGTCTTCTTTGCACAGGGTACTCTGGGAGCCCACGGAAGGCCGTAAATTGGTCTCTTTGGTGAACAACAATGTCCTCATGTGGGACCTCGCATCATCGGGCACGTCAGCCACGGTAAAGGTCTTTTCGCAGCTGCCTGCCATCACAACTTATTGCCTGATGCCTAAATTACCAATCGATCAAGCTCATAAAGGTTGGAAAAGTAAATAAAAGCAGACCTTTCCCTGGAAAGCATTGAAACGCTGCACAAGACAAGCTTTTGCACTGGGATGATACATTTAGATGCAATAAAGCAATTTCACAAAGTTCTTTTACTGGACACATGTTGATGTGGCAGTTGAGAAAGCATTCGTCACTCTACACACTCATCCTCTGTCATTTACATGCACCGCAAAACTCTTACGACCTGCCCTTATGAAGACAGAAAGGGGATCATATACTTCTTGTGATTGGTAGTGCCTTGAGCGACATTGCAGGTGCATGGCCAGAGGGATGCCCAGTGTTGTTTGTTGCAGCTTCCTCTTACTGTGAGTTCAGTGTGGCTGCCGTTGTTCTGCCCAGCTGACCGGGTGCATCACAGTGGAGCTCAAGGGCAACCCAAAGCTCACCTGCGCTGCGTGGAACCCACACCAGAGCTGCACCCTCGTGGCTGCGGCTGTAGACACTGGCATCAAGGCCTTTGACTTGCGCTCCATGCAGTGAGTTGCTCAGCCTTCAACGCAGTTGCAAGGCAGTTGCAATAACTTCTGCAGTGATATGTCGTCATAGCTGTCATCATGTCACAAGTGCAGTGGGGTAGTTTCAACACTGACCCAGAACTATCTTCATGTTGTCAAAATGGATTGCTCATCAATACCGCTCGAGCCGGAGCTTGGTTTTTGAAACAGATGGCGCTTTAATAACCATGCCTCCGAGTACACTCTTTGCTACTGTGGTTGGTAGTTTCACAGTGCACACACTGGTTCTAAGACTTATTCCAGGCTTGCTGTGCATTGTCTTTTGACATGTTTTCAAAAAGGGATAAATTTTCTGAAAGAAATTTTGCATATATGAGTACTGTGAAGTGGCTGTGTAGGTGGCGACAGTTGCTGAGCTAAGCATGCATAGTTCCTACCTTTTTTTAATTAGATTGGTTAATTCAGTACAGTAATTTCATTTTGACACTTGAAAATTAAAGCATTGGCAGACAATACATCCTTCTGCCCTTGTTTTATTGGATGCTGTCTGAAGATTTAGCCCGATTGGTTGCTCTGCTGTGCTGTTATGTTATGCTAGGCAGGCTTTAATCATGCCTCTGTACTTATTTATTTACTGATGAAACAAGTTTAGTTTCCGATTTTGGTTGCAGCTTATGGCGAGAGCAGCACCTCGAAATTTAGGCCTGTCATGCCCACAGTGCAAGGTCGAGCAGCCAAGGTGACCTAAGCTCACCTAGAGATCTTCACTTTCAGAGAGAGTTCTTCACTTTGGCATAACTCATAGTTTGCTTGCTTTCGTGCAAAGCTCACTTGGCTTACGATTTGACTGCAAAAGGCTGTTTTTCTTCGCATATTTCTTTAACTTCAAAATAATTGTGTCCAGGAGCACTCACACGTGTAGTTAGGCAGTATATATATAATGCATGGTTATATTGCCGGTTATAATGTAGAAAATTATGAGAAAAGGTGTCCTGCCATCTTGCGTAGCTTCTTGTGACAGTGCACCGCAGTGGTAGCCTGGTCGTTTGAGCATCAGCCTGGCACACAAGATGTGCGTGGTTCGATCCTCAGTGCCGTTGGGTACCCACCAGTGATACAATGGGTACAAGCTTCCCATTGGCCTGGTGCTTGGCTTTTTGGGATGAAGTGGATTTTTTATCCCACCTTGACTAGATGAAAAAACCTTGTGCCAAGGCGTTCTTTGGCCTCAGATGCACTTGGGCCATTAAATCATCTCGATGTCATCTCGTGACAGTGGTGCATCTTGCTCATGAGCACAAATTTGCTATCATTGCAGCTGGGCTTTGCACGTTTTTTTTTTTTTTTATAGAGCAGGGTTTCTCTGTGATGTAGTACGCGCTTTGCCGCCTACTGCATCTGTTGCCTGCTGGAAGCATTAGGAAGACTCTGCTGTAGCACTACCAAAAGGATGGGCCTTTACACATGAAACTTGAGATACAGTCGACAGTTGAGCGAGTCAGTTTGGATTCGCTCGGAAAAAAAACTGCAAAAAGGAAGCAGAATACGATGAAGGACAACACAGCAGAAGCAAGTGCTCGTGCCTGTCCTGTCACATGTATTGCGTCGTCCCTGGCATAGTTTTCTGAGACTGAGTTGTAGTGGCTGCAGAGCAGGCAGACATACAGTGCCGTCTTGCCAACTACTATGCAGGCAGGCATGGCAGATCGAAGGGGCTCACGGGCAGCTGGTTCGGGAGTTGGACTTCAATCCCAACCGGCAGTACTTCCTGGCCAGCTGCGGCGACGACTGCCTGGCCAAGTTCTGGGACGTGCGGAACCCGTCGGCCCCGGCAGTCACCCTCAGCGACCACTCCCACTGGTAAGACTAGGGCCAGGGGCAGTTCTCTTCTCTTAACGTATTTTCCGTTGTATAAGACGCGGGTTTTTTTCAAAAATCTTGCTGGTGCTTCCTATACAAGGGTGCGTCTTATATGCGAATTTTCTGTTGTTTTTTTTTTTGCGAGTTCAGAAGTTACTCAGGTTCATGTTCAAGCTTTTTTCACCGAAAAAATATTACTACCAATAACGCGGTTGTAACATGGTTAATACTTCAATACGGGGACCGCCGTGCGCAACTTTTTTAGGTGAACTTTATCATGAAACGGCGGGGTTGACCACTTCCGGGATCTTAAACACGCGGCCGTTTCGGAGAGCCCAAGCAAAGGTAATGTGAAATGCCAAAAGATGGCGACAGTCGCGCTTCTCGCCATTGTCAAGACAAGCCAAGAGAAGCCGATGTTTTTTTTTAGTCACCCTTTGCAAGTACGTAGTGCAAAGAGAATGCTTCAGCCGCGTTGCCTTTTCGATAGCGCATCCAAAGATGAAGACTTTGAAGGTTTTATGTAAAAATAAATTGTTGTGGACATAAAGAGAGTTCTTTCGCTTTTTTTTCTTTTGTGCTAAAACGTGGGCGGGTATGGTGTGAGTGTTGCCTTTTTCGATCACTTAGCATTGCTTAAGAACTCCCACGTACGGTGCATTTTGCGATGGTCGCATAAGCATGCTTAATTAAGCCTCACTAGCCAAACTGGGTAAATTGGTGTGCGTCTTATACACGGGTGCGTCTTATATACCAATTTTTTCAATGATAGCCTGCATATATGGCGGGTGCATCTTATACAAGGGTGCATCTTGTACACCGGAAAATACGGTACTTGCGTTTCACCTTGTCATCATTCTGGTGCACTGTTGGCAAGCAAGTTAGTTAGCACTTCTTAAATGTCTGATTTTCTGGCACTTTAGCTGCAGTGTGAGTTGGTACAGGCAGAGGCGTGTTATTAAGGCGAAAGCCTTTAATGCCTCATCGTTGTAAGCAGTTGTTGTCGACAGAAATGTCACGCTTTTCAATTGGTCGAAATGGTCGTGACGTCAAAGTGCACAATTTTCAAACAGGGCCAATTGTACTTTGGCTAGTAACCATGCAACCAATTAAAGGGATCGTATAGCGATGCTCCAAGTAAATAAATAAATAAATAAAACCGAGTAGGAAATTGGTCGAGTTGTGGAATCGAACCAGGGTCTCCGGACTGCGAGACGAGCACGCTAACCACTCCGCCATGCCAGCTGTATGGTTTGCAATGAACAAAGGCGCATCTAGTGAATACGGTGTCATCGTTCACTCCCATCTTCCTCCCTTTCCTTGCGGTGAGGTACAGGTGTCCACCGAGATATGCAAGACAGATACATTTACTTTCCGCAAAAACCAATTTACTGCCGAGCAAGGGCGATGGCGTTCTGTGGACTCCCTGGTAGCGTTGCAAGACGCTGTCGCGTTCGACTCTAAGAGGGGAAGCTTAAAATCCTAGCCACACATCAGTGACACAAGCAACAACACCGCGCTTAAGGCTTTCGCCTCACCGCACTTTAGGTCAACAAAGTGCCCACCTGAATTTTTTGTTTTTTTATATATCTTTCCAGTGATCCCCCAAAGTAGTATTTGTTTCTTCGCAGCCTTTAGGCCAGGTAGCTAACCAGAACTTTCTGGCAAATAAAAATGAATCAATTGATTTGACTTGTTAGCTGCAGTAAAGCTGGCAGCACTGTCCTCCTTCGAGGTCTGTGCACTTTCAGGTTGGTCGTTTCCATTATGGCACAACACCTAGCTGGGTGTGGTGCTGTGCTTTAACGTACATATGTGCAGAACAGGCTCCACAAGATTGGTCTAACACTCAAGCTTTCCGTTTCAGCCTGAAACATGGCATTACAGCACTTTTCCGCACCTGTTAGTAAATTGGCTGGCCTAGTGGCAAGCACATGGTCAAGGGCAGCTTAAGAGCATTCATGATTCACAAAAAGGGTCATTCCTCGTTTTAAATAAACTCATGGCAGACCATACGGTCCTTGTGTCCTGGTTATCTCAACTGCTGTGCTGTGTTGTATGCCTTTGAACAAGAAACAAGTCTGTTTCGAGTTGCCTTCGCAGCATCTCCTCCTGCTCTTCCAGGCAACAGGTATTGAAAGCAATAGCTCACAGATTGATTATTCACTGTAATAGAGCACCAGTGAAGTTATAATGAACTGTAGAAATAGCAGCCTCAGTTGCAGGCTGAGAAAAAATTTTACACAATGTCTTTGCAGTGAGGGATATAGTAGTAGTACTGTCACTTGTTCACAAAAAAGACTTGTATGCACTTGAGTCTGCTGTACATACCGTTCCAGGGGGTTCAGTATTGGATGTAGTTTTAACAGCTCTTCAATTTGGCAACACTGGCAATCCCGGTTTAGAAAATTTGCATGGCAATGCAGCTTGATGCCAGTGCTGCGTGGTTGTTTCAAAAACAAACAAGCAGATGTAGGCCCAATTGTCTTCTATGTAACTGCTACCAGTTTCCTCGCGGTCGCAGCAGCAGTGTGTTGCTGCGTTTATTTGCATGCGGCTGCACAAGTTTTGCATCTTTAGATGTGCCCGTTCACAGTTAGTACCAGGACTAGCAAGACAGAAGTCTGCGACCATTTGGTATGTCCGCAACTGACTGTGAAGCGTCCACACTGTGCCAACGACCAAGTTCTGCTGAAATCTTGCAGCTGACAAAACAATGAACTGCATCCCTGCTGTTACACATGTGGAAAAACAACAACGACCAAGTTCTGCTGCAATCTTGCAGCTGACAAAACAGTGAACTACATCCTTGCTGTTACGCATGTGGAAAAACAACAACAAAAAAAATGTCTCCTTATATGCTATGAACGCAAAAGCAATGT
This sequence comes from Amblyomma mixtum, assembly GCF_055824585.1. Classification (NCBI taxonomy): domain Eukaryota; kingdom Metazoa; phylum Arthropoda; class Arachnida; order Ixodida; family Ixodidae; genus Amblyomma; species Amblyomma mixtum. The sequence continues at coordinate 47,252,950 of NC_143018.1, forward strand.
GTACTACTATTTCCGTTGGTGTGTTTGTGGTTCCCAGCAAACCAAAAAACTCTCAGAGACGTCTAGCTAGACGTCTCTGAGAGGTTTTTGGTTTGCTGGGTTGATTATGTCTGTGGTATTCTGTGCGCTTGTGTAACTTAGTTAACGTTGGCCACCAAACTGCACATCATTCGGAACTATGTGGGTTGATGCCCATATATGCATAATTGGTCGGTCTCTACTTAGCATTAATAGATGGTGGCAAGGGCTCATTCCACTACCAGCACAGTGGTTAAACGATGCGGCACTGCATTGAGAGGTGGCTGTTTTTGTCACAGCCACCCGTAGGGATTGTCTGACCCCATATTGCTCTTCCCGGGGAACTTCTCACGCAGCTGGCTTGGCGCTTCTCCGAACTTACCCGAGTTACTTTGGTTGCTATTCTTGGTGACCTCTCGCACATCTGGTGCTCCGAACTTATCTGAGCTTACCCGAGTAACTCGGGTAAGCTCGGAGAGTAACTTGGATTGCTAGGCGACGGCACAGTATGATATATAAGTACGGTGAAAAGATTCTCGGTCTCTGTTGGTGAGTACATGAGAGCTTTCGCATATTAATTCCCCCAATTGGATAGGCATGGCTGTTACCGTCTTGACACCCCCACTCTGTCCAATGTGAGCTAGCTGCAAACCCGAAGTGAACTAGGCATGCATTTTTGCCGAAAAAAAAATTTAGGGGGGCACTTTGTTGACCTAAAGTGCGGTGAGGCGAAAGCCTTTAGCACGGTGTTGCTGCTTGTGTCACTGATGTGTGGTTAAGATGGTAAGTACACAATTGTTTGTGAATCTTAAATGCTGGAGACACTGGAGGGCGTTTGGGAGGCATCTGCCTGATTGGACGCCTTTCTGCAAACACTCTCCAGCGTCCTAGACAAGGGGAACTACATATGCGTTGGCAGGAAGTAGCGTAGCCATTAGCACGCTCGGCTGTGGAACGGAAGGATGGTGGTTCGAATTCCATCGTGCACAGAGATTTTTTTTCTGGTCTGAGTAGAAAAAGTGTGACCCCTCTGCTGACAGCCTTCTGTCCACAACGATGAGGCATTAAAGGCTTTCGCCTTAAAAAGGGGAAAGTGCATCCTGGGGGGTCACAGGAGAAGTGAGCACTGCAGTGCCGCATTACTTGCACTGGTGCAGTCAAATGGCCGATTCGAAATCCTGTTTTTCTGCTCATTGCAGATGAAATGGGAAGAACGAGGAATACAGAGGAAAAGAGAAAGGGTGAAGGATCTCACTCACTAGTAATGCCTCCGCCCTCTTCTCGTTTCAGGGTGTGGAGTGTGCGCTATAACCACTTCCACGACCAGCTCGTTCTGACATCGAGTAGCGACTCCCGGGTGATCCTCTCTCGTGTTGCATCTGTGTCATCCGAACCTTTTGGCCACCTCGTGGATGATGACGAAGAGGGCGGCGATGAACATAAGGAAAAGTGAGAATAAGTTTTTTTTTTTTTTCATGTTGTCACGTTTGCAGTTTTCATAACTGAGTGATACGCTTGTTAACTCTGTAGTACCTCTGACCTCAACTACCCTTTCTTACACTTCAATGTGAATTGTTCTTCTAATACCTCTAACCACCTTGCACAATAATTTTGGTAGCTCTAGAAGTATATGTAGTCTTACTAAAAACCTTCATGGCCTGCAGAGCCAAGCGGCCAAATACACAAGGTTTATTTCGAGATTTTTTATGGCACCTACAAGTCCTTATAGGCCTAGAACAAAATGGGATAGGAGGGAGAAAAACTTAAGTATCGCTGTCTACAGCTTCAGCGGTTGTGCTGCATTTCCCATTGTCAGACTGTATTGCAAAATCTTTGAATGAAGCTGAGCACACAAAAAAAGGTCTACCAAATGTAGAACATTCTTGCATGCTATAGTCTGATACAACTCAAGAACAAAGCGGCTTTTCGTCGTCAGAGGACCCCCCTTCCAACCAATGGCGTCGGTCGATTCTCATGAGCCTGCTAGTGTGACTATGCAGGTAGCAGCGGGACAGTGCATGGAGGGAACTACAGTCAAGTCCACTTATAACAATACTGGTTATAACAATATATTGGATATAACAATGGTCGGTCATGGCACCATTAGCTTTGCCATGTGTTCTATGGTAAAATAAACTGCTTATAGCAATGCTGTCAAGGCACATTATTGGTTATAACAATTAAATCTGGTAATTCAGTGTCAACCATTACAGAAAAAGAAAAATGCTACAACCACACCAGCAAAACCATGCTTACAACACAAAAGCGTGCATGTGTGGGGCCGACCAATGGACTAAGCTGGTGCAGCAACGCCACAAAAGCAAAAGAGGCAGGCGTCATCGCGTCAGGAGAGCTGCTGCATTGCTGCATTGGCTACGCACGCCATGCGTACCCCTAATCAGTCAGTGCAGCACGTGTGCATGCAGCCAGCGCGGTTTTTCTCTTGTCAGCTGTCACCGCACCCTTGGTTCTGCATGCTTCTTGAATTTCCCATAAGAATAGCTTCCAAAAAGCCGGCTTGATTCCTGTAACGTGGAGGTGCGCAAAGCTCCCGGTGGCGCAGTGATGGCGGTGCTTTGGTCATCAGTGAATGGTGAACATTGTTCCGGTTCCCTGAAGTTCGATTTAACGAGCTTTTACGGGCATTAGAACAATCAAACCCCTCTGGGTATTTACTGTCAATAAATGCTCTGAAGTTTGTCATCCTTTCTTTTTTTTCGGCACAACCCTGTTATAACAATTATTGGTTATAACAATGGTATTTCCATGGCACTTGAATATTGTTATAAGTGGGCTTGACTGTATCCCCTTTCATCTGCCTCTCCCTGCATTGTCATGCTAGCAGTGTGATGAGAATCGCCCGACGCCATTGGCTGGAAGGTGGTCCTCTGATGGGGAAAAGCAGCTTCGTTCTCGAGTTGTGATCCGATTATAGCTGACCTGCGCCCATGATGTTGTATTCGTTACTAGGCCTCTCTTCCTTTTCCTATCTGTGCCATATTAACTTTCCTTGTCTATCAAATCCTTAAATCTGTATACAGCATTGGCAGTGTTCCTTTCTTCTATCTGCCTTTGACATTTAGCGCCGTGAAGCGATTAGGAAAGGTGGGTTATGGAATTATTTCATACCTCGAAGCCTTATCAGTAAACTTTTCCTTGTTCTTCCAGAAAATGCGAGAAGGATGGTGTGATAGCCACCTACGAAGAACATGAGGACAGTGTATACGCAGTGCACTGGTCGACAGCGGATCCATGGCTCTTCGCGTCGCTCAGCTACGACGGGCGGCTTGTTTTGAATCGAGTTCCTCGCACCGAGAAGTACCGCATACTCCTCTGACAGCGGCCAACATTCCTCTCTTTTGCATTTCAGTGCTCACAATAAATTTAAGCATTCAGTTACTGTTTCTCAGTTATTGCATAGCTATAAAATGGCAACACCGAACGTGTAACATCCAGCCAGATATAGTGGGAGAAAAGCCTAAAATTATACAGGGTGTTTCACCTAAGGCTTTCTGCAATTTTTAAAAATAAGCTATTTGAATTAGATGCGCGCTTTTTCTGGCATAACATTGTTAGTGGTGTAGTACATCATAATGCAGCTAAGACGTGCTAACTAGCAGGCTTGTTAACCAATACTTAATAGTTAACTTTTAAACTATTACCGTTGGGCTCCTTAATTATTGAGAGGCATGTAGCCCACCGTAAGTGATGTCCATATCCGTTTTTAGAATTTCGAGAATGCGATTATCCTCGGCGCTGTGGCCCAACAAATTTTGGCTATTTCGACGAGTTGCGTGCACTGGAGAGGTTGCTTTGCCTACAAGCTTCTCAAACCGCATGTATTTTGGCGCGATGTAGGCGAAATTTGTTGGGCCACAGCGCCGAGGATAATTGCATTCTCAAAATTCTAAAAACGAATATGGACATCACTTACGGTGGACTGCATGCCTCTCAATAATTATGGAACCCAACGGTAATAGTTTAAAAGTTAACTATTAAATATTGGTTAACAAGCCTGCTAGTTAGCACGTCTTAGCTGCATTATGATGTACTACACCACTGACAATGCAATGCCAGAAAAAGGGCGCATCTAATTCAAATATAGCTTATTTTTAAAAATTCCAGAAAGTCTTAGGTGAAACACCCTGTATATTGCATCCCTGTGGAATGATAGTATGCCTCAGTGCAGGGAGAGCTACATGGAGTGGCCTTAGCTCTGCAAAGTTTGCGGGTCATCAACACATTGCAGTAATGTCAAGAATTCATTTCATGCACGCTTAAAGCCTGCCTAGCATAACATAACAGCACTGCAGAGCAACGAATCAGGCTAAATCTTCAGACAGCATCCGTGCCAAAGTGGTCTTAGCTCTGCAAAGTTTTGCTTTTTCCCTTAACTAGCAAATGCACAGAAACCATACTTCGCGGAAGGTAATTGTGCATGGGTTATTACAAGAACACAATGTGGTGTAATCTTCTTGCATGCCTCAGTACAGACTGGTACAGTCTTCCAAGAATTCTGATAGTGATGTGATGAAATTAATGGAATGCCTATGAGTGTTGAGTGAAGATGAAAGCTTCACTCCAAGCACACCCAGCCCACTACTCGGGAAAAGGATCTAATTTACCAAGGACAGTTTCATAGGTACTGGTCTACCATCAGCCTTAAAGGTGTTAACATCTGAAATCCCGGAGAAACCATTTCACTTTCCAGGCAGTACGTATTAATAAGAGGTCATGTTAGTACTCCTGCTACAGTGGGATGGAATTGCGATAGGTTTAATGAAAACTGCAGTACGACTTTTTGTGAACAGGTTGGCAACAGTGGAGAAAGGATGGCACTCTATTTGATGGATTGCAGCAAGGGGGTGTGAGACAGTATCAAATCATGCGATTTATTTACAACTTGCTTTTATTGGGCTAAAAACCAACAGTATATACAATATCCAGTCACTGCTGCTGGATCATATTATAACAGACACCACAAGGACACTTTCCAAGGATGCTGAAGTCTTTTAGGACAGCCTCCGTGTTCGTTATTGTCATGTCCTTGCCCTCGAGCATGTAGTCTTCCATGCAAGATACCTGCACCACAGGGACGTTGTATTCTGTCAATGGCAACGAGAAATGCACCAATGCATTGCCACATCAAGCAGTGCATTCAATTCAAAGCTTTGCACTAACAACTGAAAGGACACTGCTTAGAGATATATGTATCCCAATTCACATTCGGATACAAAGAAAAAATATGTTATTGTGCCTTACCATTGGGCATACGGAGTGCAGGAAATTTGCCATGGCTGACATGTTCATATCTACGACTACATATTCTGAACATGCAAAATGCATGCACAATTTCCTTGGAAATCGTGCTTCATTACTCTTGTCGTTCTTTATGGACACAGTGAAAAAAAATACTACCACATCGTAGATTCGCAATGTAGGTGGTCGGTCTACAAAAACAATATATTCTAATTAAATATCTTATGAGGTGTCAGTGTCTTCATCCACCTGCTTTCATGAGTTCCACACTGGTAGACAATAGGCACTACTTAGCATCACACGTCAGATTAGTGTTTCACAAGTGATGTGGCACAGAGTCCCCATTGTTTGATCACAGTCTTGAAGCATGTGGTCAAACTAGTGGGACACCAATGATGCCTCTTTCCTCAAAAGCCAGCTTCATATGCAGCAAGATTTAAGGCTACTTCAAGAGGAATTTGCTGTACGAGGTGGCTTGCGGCAAATTAAAGAGCGCTCTACTTCAGAATGTCCAGGAAGTTGCGACCCAGCATCTCGCAGCCCTACGAGACAGCTGAGTGAACCAGTTGTCCTCAAATTAGTGCTTCATACGAAACATCCAATGAAGAAGTTTTCAGAGAATCTTGCTACAGGTGGCAAGTCCCACGGCAAGAAGTCTGTTCGAACAGCGACAAGCCAGCCATTCGATGCTGTCAAAATGCTAGCTTTTAATCCATTTTTGCCTTCAAAAACTTCACGAGAATTGAGCTCGCAAAGATGGCTCAGTCCACCTTGCAAAGCCTGGCCGTTAAGCTTCTGTCATTAAACTCTATCCTATACTTAAACTACATTGTAGGTTTGCCAGGTGCAGGCGGTTTCCCCGGAGAATTCATAACTGTCAGTGCCGCCAACAAATGCACGTGACTGCATTACTGTGGCAAACTTTTCCTCGATGGTATGAAAAGGCCCCCCTCCCCCCGCCCATAAACGTGATCATCAGTCAGTTTTTCTGCCAGTTTCATTCCAGTCGGGTCAGAGCATTTACACAACCCCACACTGTATTTTCATTATGAAAATGGATTGCTCTTCAAGCACTGCAAGCTTTATCACATAGGAAGAGCAGACTTACCAAAGACATTGAAACGAAGTAGCCATGTATTTGTTGGGCATGTTGGGCTCCTAGGCCTCTAGAGGCCGAATTTCTTGCTTTCCGTGGAACCCTGCTCATTCGTTGAAGAACTGGCAACATGCATCTGACGAGTGGATTCTGGATTTTTCTTTGAGCTGTTGTCATCAGTGCTTCCCAAGCTCTGTGGAACATTCGGGCTCTCATGTGCTTCCATGCGTCCTGGCTCTTCCAAGTGTGGTCGTTGTGATGAAGGTCCTGGATCTTCCAAGCGTGTTCGTTGTGATGAAGGTCCTGGATCTTCCAAGTCTGGTCGTTGTAATGGCGGTATCTCTGATTTCACTGTCACTGGCTTTACTCGTGACATCTGGAATTAGCAAATCAGAAATGTTGACAGATTAGCGTCTTTAGCAAGTAAATTCGTCTTGAAGCTAAGGCAATAACAACGGGCATCACTTGTGCCATGCGAGAAAAACTCATATCGCCTCTCAGGGCTGTTCTGAAACAGCCACTAAGGCTGTAAATTAACTTGGTCTAGGCCAGACGAGCTCATCGTTTTATCGCGCTGATGATACAATAAATAAAAAAGCTACATACTAACAACAGGCCCAACAAAGTAGTCTGCAGGGCAAAGTTGTATGATTTTCCAAATGCTACTGTTGATAAATGGCGCCTGAGTGCAGGATGGCAGCGATTCTATGCCGCTGCAAATTCGACGAAACAGGCGTTCACAAAAAAATATGAGCTGTGGAAAGGTCACAGGACTGAATTTCACTTACTGAAAAACGTTCAAACGCAACCAGACGACAATATACTCGCCCAAAAAGACGCGTCGTCTGCCTCCCGCGCAGGCTTCACAAAGAGCTAGGTAAGTTCCGCGATTTTGTAACTGCAGTTCACAAGTTCACAACGCGATAGTGTGAAGAACTAAGCTTGCATGCCGTATTCGCCTCAGAAATGGTTAAAAGAGCCTATATAATATTGTGGTAGTCTATTTTCCACACCACGCCTGCGCGCGTATGTCTGCACACGCGGGATATGTGCACAAGAAATAAAAATCACGCGCGTCAATGCATTACACCGCCGAAATAACCCGTAAAGAACGCCAGTAAACGTTAAGATTAAAAAGTCCCAGCGCCGCACGCGAACTCACCTTCGCACACGAATTGCCAAACTTGCTTGCACAGATGCAGACACAGGCCAGACCGCCAGACCAAGCTAAAATATAACCGCCGTTTACTACAGGCGCTAGGGCATCACGGGCGCTGCGCACTAGAATTACTGCGCACAACTCGTCTGGATACGCTGATTGGTCAAAGGCCTACGTGATCGAGTACGAGTGAAGTGGAGGATGAGGAGGCCCGCACAAGCTCGCGTCGGCCAGCGAAAAAGTAATCGAACACAAAATATGCATGAGAACGTAGGCGGGGCGACATTTGACTGACAACGAACTTTATTTTTCAACAAACTTTTCCAACGGGCAACGTCACGCGTATGCGTCAGAGCCGAAAAAAGAAAATGCCTCGAAAATACTGCACATTACGGTTAAGCGAAAGTACAGAATTTACGAGGGTGCTGCTGCGGGCTAGTTGGTTAAACATTGCCCAAAAGGGAACCGCGCAAACACAGGGCAGAGGAACGTACAACACAGGCGCTGACTTACAACTGAAGTTTATTCGAATGGTGCAAACTTATTAAGTAGTCTCGAGGAAGCTGGGGTAACGTCAGGGGCTTTTATCCGGCCCTTTAGGGCCGGATAAAAGCAATAAAATTTTGAAAGCCATAAAAAGTTTTAATATTAAGAGTGGCATGAGAAAATGAAAACAAGATGGTTGGTTGGTTTATGGGGTTTAACGTCCCAAAGCGACTAAGGCTATGAGAGACGCCGTAGTGGAGGGCTCCGGAAATTTCGACCACCTGGGGTTCTTTAACGTGCACTGACATCGCACAGTACACGGGCCTCGAATTTCTCCTCCAAATAAATTCAACCGCCGCGGCCGGGATCGAACCCGCGTCTTTCGGGCCAGCAGCCGAGCACCATAGCCACTTAGCCACCGCGGCGGCTAAAACAAGATGCAGATGAGGGATGGATATGGGCATGCGGTTGGGTAAAAAAAAAAGGGGGGAACGTACCTTTATGTAAAGGGGTTAAAAAGTTAAGTGTTCTACGAGAGATAGGATCACTTTTTCAGATAGGCAGTCTCTTTCAATGACGGACTGCTGGCACGTGTCACCACGATTTTGAATTAGGTACTTTATGTATCTTTTTACGTGTGCGCTTTCCGTAATATTTTTTTCAAAATCTTTGTCTTGTCGAGGGTTAAACTATCTGTACTCCGCGATTAATTATTTACGTGCTTCCGGAAGAATGAAGCTTCAAATAAATCAAATGAAATAAGGCTTTTTCTGGCTCGTGAGGCACACGACGAGAACGTACAGTTTGTATCGCGCAATGCTCCAAGAAGCGCCTCGTACCCGCGGATTCTACTTACAAAGCGCGCATGAGACATCGCTCAGTGGCTTCGGCAGCGCGCGATCGCAAGCATTTTAGTATTCTAGCATTAATGAGTCGCTTGCATCACTTGACACTTTCGGATGCCAGTAATCACCGGAACAACGCCGGGATCTTCCATGAACGCTGCGCGGGACGTGATTTGAAATACCCGCGTTTTCTTTACCCCTCTCCAAGGAAGCAGTCCGCTAAACTTGCACGACTTGCACGTCTCTCGTTTTCGGGCGTCAATGCTTTGTTTGAACATCATGACATGCTTTTTTGCACCCCCACAGCGGTGAAAAAATACACACGCGCACTTGAGAAGAAATTTGTGATATGATTTGCTTGTAAGCGGACTTGCAAGCACGCAAGGTTTCCACAGGTTTCCACTGTTTGTACGTGGTATCTCAAAAGCCGCACATAAAACCGGAACGAAGTACCAAAGTATTTATGAGCAAAAAATTGCAGTCAGAGGCAGATCACTTATGAGGCTTTTGCACGAAACTTTACGATAGCGTCACATTAAAGAATCCAACATCTGCCATATCTGAGTACGATCCATATCCGCATGGTTCAACGAGGCAGCGGCGGTTTCGGAAATGGCTGGACCCATGGCTAGGCAGGTGCGTGTCCTAGACGGAAGCCTGGGGTCGCAGTTAAGCGACCGAGGCCTGATGAAGCCGGGGGATCCCCTCTGGAGCGCCAGGGTGCTCGTTAACGGCATCTCGGCGATCGAGGACGTGCACAGGAGCTACATAGACAGCGGCGCCGACGTCGTCACGACGTGCAGCTACCAGGCCAACGTCGACAACCTTCAAACGCACCTGGGCATCAGCGCTTCCGAGGCCGAGGATTTGATTGCACGCAGCTGCCAGGCTGCCTTCGCCGCACGCGAGCACTGCAAGCGGCCTGGCGTGTTGGTGGCAGGCTCCGTGGGGCCGTACGGCGCGGCGCAGGCCGATCTGTCGGAGTACACCGGTGCGTACGGCGAAAGCAAGAGCGTCGAGGAGCTGGTGGAGTGGCACAGGCCCCGGGTTCGATGCCTGGTCTCTGCAGGATGCGATGTGCTCGCCTTCGAAACGATACCGGCGGCTCGCGAGGCCGCGGCACTGGTGCGGCTTCTGCGAGAGTTCCCGGGAACCCGAGCTTGGCTCAGCTTCAGCATTTCACGCGACGCACCGCAGTGCACTGCTAAAGGAGAACCACTGGTCGAAGCTGTGCGCGATTGTCTCGGCGCCGACGCGTCTGGGCAGGTTTTCGCCGTGGGCGTCAACTGCTGCCCTCCACAGTCTGTGGAGGTCGCGTTGCGGTCCATAGGGGCGATCCGGGTTCCTTTTGTCGTTTACCCGAACAGCGGCGAGGTCTACACTCCGTCCGGATGGGTACCGGACAAATCAGAAACTTGCCGGCCTCTTTCCGCGTACGTCCCCGACTGGATCCATCTCGGTGCCGAGTGGGTGGGCGGTTGCTGCAGGACTGGTCCTAAAGACATCGCTGACGTCGCCAAAGTCGTTAAGCTTGCAGCAGCGTGATCGACCTTCTCGGCGCAGTTTTTGCAAGTCGCACGCACGCGATACCACTTGCACCATTATTCCAGTCAAACCTCAGAACGCAGTGAACTCATCACGTCGCGTTTCAGAGTGCAATATTCAGTATTATTAAAGCGCAAGATCTGCGCCGGTTATTTTTATGTGGTTAGCGTGAATTTTGGGCATTCTCGCACTGACTAAATGCTCTTTCGCACTCGGATAAAAATGTGAAAGTTCAAATGAGCTGCACTTGGCGAAACGAAAAATACTCTGGCACAAGCCATCTCAACAAGACAGATTATGCCCCATATAGCTTCAGAATTGAGAAAGCACTTAAGCATGGAGAAAACGTTAAGGCTGCAAGCAGAAAATTTGGCATATGAAAATTAAGCCTCAGGTATGTGGTAAAAGAGCGAGATGGCTTTGTCCTTAACAATTTGGATAGGAGAAGTAGAATGCTAGTTACAGGTGGCGTTAGCCTTGCAAAGAGTGCTGCCGATCTTTGTCCAAGCACTACCTATGTCAGGAAATGGAGTGTCCACAGTGGAATATCATCTCAGTCGCTCAAAAAAAAACTCTGCGCTCTGTAGCGAATTTGGGTTATCCCAACAAATTACGTGCCACAACATCGTGAAGCCTGCCATGCGGACACATGGCAGTGCAAGCAGTCCTAAATTACAGCGCCATGCCAAGGTCTGTGCTAAACCCCCTACAGATATGATGGAGCTAAGTGGCTTTTTATTCGAGTGAAGCCCTTGGTCATGTGCTTGTTTTGATGAAGCATTGAAAGTTTTTATTTTATTTTTTTTATTTAGTACATACTGCTAGCCTCATGCTGAGGCTGTTGCAGGATTGGGGCATATTATACAAAGGGAGAAAACAACAGTAAGAAAAGTACACTTAAATTATTGTTATACAGTTCTAGTTGGCACAGTGGAATCGAACAAAGAAAAAAAAAGGACTTCCACGACTGCTTGTTGTAGGAGATGCCAAGTATCCCGACCCCTTAAGGGCTCTTAAAAAAAAGAAAAAGCGGTACCAAAAATGGCTCATTTTGGCGCCTTAAGAGAACGGCTACTGCCATCTGTGTTGTAAAAAGAAAAATGCCATTTGATGGCCTCTGTTCGTCAGAAGTCATTTAGAAAGTAGTGAAGTGCCCATGATGAGCTGAGGTGGTCATAAACCTTTAAGGGGTCAAGATGCTTTTATTATTGATTGAAGCATGAGGAGCACATGCAGGTTTATTAGCATATTTGTTACCTTCAACACCAGCCTGTGAAGGTGGCCATTGAAAATTGACTCTGAAACAAAGCATGTGTAGCTATTTTTTATTATGTGGTGAAAACTAGCAGCAGCTGCTAGAGGAAACCCTTCTTGCAGTTCATGAAACGTTGACGTACTGTTTGAAAGTATCACAAATGATCGAACTTGACTACTATGCTCTGTTTCACACTTAGCATACAATGTTATGGAAGCTATGCAAGTAGTGCGGCCGCAATAGCATATCATTCCACCACGAATCACTCGTATTCCTGAAGGCCTTGGTGCAGGTTTTCTCAGAAACACCAAGTAATATAAACAGGATGCTCTGGGTTGCAAATTATGGACAAAGCAGTTGGGTGTTCAGTTATTGCACCCTCTAATTTTAATTCTCATTGATGGTGAACTACTTATTGGGTGCTGATGGAGTTGGGGCGAATAGGCGTGTCAGCCGTGTATCTCTCCACACTCCATGTATCTTGCTTCTCGAGATCTCAGTGAGGGGCAGGACGCAAACGTGGTGAGAGGTAAAACCAAGTGCAGGACGTTGCCAGTCACGGTACTAGAGCTCAATCACAGCGAAAAATGCTTGTCTGTATTTTGGACATTGATGAACTACTATTCAGGTGTGGAAGTAGCCAGTGCGAACAGGCGAGCCAGCTTTGGAAGTGTTGCACCCTAAGTATGAAACACAGTGGTATAGCAATTAGCATGAACCAGCTGAGGTAGTACAGAAACTGCACACTGGATAGCAGAATGTCTAAATGAACCAGCCTGCTTTCCCTAGAAATACTGTTGTTGGAGAAATGGAAATTCTGGTTCCAACTAAATGAGTGAGCGAAAAAAGGAGGCAGGTCAATATGAGTGTCTGTAGATCTGCCATGAAACTGAATATATCGTGCTTCCGATATATCGAGGATATCGGAGCTATAAGAAAGTGCTAACAGTACTAATCCATGCATCCTAAAGAAAGATAGGCCATCTAGGTGACTGTCTTTTACGAGACATTTACTAACAATGTCAGTGCATTGCTTGGCTTCATTCAGGGTTGGTAATAGGAGTAGCTGAGGGCTAGTTACAGTGCACTGACTGAGGCCATAATGTACCAAACACAAGGTGACATAGTTTATGACTAATTGGCATGAAGGTCTAAAACCTGGGTTCACAACATACTGGCTAAAATAGTGACATTTCACTGATCAGTGCAGGCTGTTTAAGGAGTGGATGCTTGGTGTTATCAGTCAAGTTAGAGAGGAATGTGCAGAATATATTTGGGCCCTATAACCTTCATGAATTCCAATAATGCATTTTTTTTTTTTTTCAATGGAAGCTTCAGCAGTCATGCAGGATTGGTATAACCAAAACGCTGAAGAAGCCCACAAACATTTCAGAAATAGGTAGTAGGGAAACTCTAGTAACAAACATGCCAGGCAGGTAAAACAATCATATAGAGTAATATTCCATGCGTGTCATTACATAAAATATTTTTCGTTGAAACATGAAATATTTTTCGTGTGTTTTGCATGGTTTAAAATCACCAGTGAATTGTGAAGCTATCATTTCAAACGTGGATACAACTCCTGTGTTACCTGTGTATATATTATGTACTATAATAAACGTTGTATTTGCTCATTACACGCTTAACAAAACTTATATGAAGGCATGTGTCTTTGCTGCCACAGTCAACCAAGGCAGCGAACTGGAGTTGCTTCCCAATAATTTCGTTTGTGTGTATTCATTTAGCTAAGGATCTCATTTCGAAGATATGTTCAAGAGCCTCTTAAGCGTGTGAACATAGCTTTGAGGTACGGAGGGCTAGACGAGCAGCGAGTGTTACGAAAAAGAGCATTTCAGGGGTCACGGAATGGAGACCGAAATAGGGAGGGGTGGCTAGTTGCTGCATGGTTATTACAAGGTTCACAGTTTCATAATATGAAACCCGCGGCGTAGGCTAGGCAAGAGTGGTAAACCAAACAAAGCGACGAGTTATACCACGACAATGAGACGCAGAACTAGATTGCAACCTTATAAATATCTTTTTTTTTTGAAAAAGAAATTTCACAATATAAAGCGTATCAGCTTTGCGTCTTTCTTTTTGTCACTTATTAATTAATTGTAGCCGTCAACATAGCTCATTCCAGCAACGCTGGAACTAATTAGCCAAATCCAGGCTTGTTTACATCGTTCGCATCCAAGCCAAGCTCGTCCTTTACGTCAAAAATGGCAGCGACCACGAAACGTAAGCGTCTCGGCGTGAGCAAAAACCGCAAGAAAGCGTGGATCAAGCACAGCGACGTCAACGATGTCGAAGCGTTCCTCGAAGAGCAGAGATTCGACGAGCGCATGGGCGGTCCGGTGTCCAGCAAGCCGGACGAGGAGCTCTTCTTCGTCGACAAGTTGCCCGCCGCGCCGAAGACTCCGACCGCCGAGAACAAGAAGCTACGCCGAAACCGCAAGTTGGCATGCTTCCGCAACCTCGAGCCGAGTTCGAAGGTGAAGGCGCCAGTTCAGCCGCGCCGGGTGCGAGACCCAGACGCCCGCAAGCCAGCCGAAGTTCGTGAAACGCAGCGACAGCGCTTGGGCCAGCGGCTTGCAAAAGCCGCCGTCGATCGACTGCGCAGCGTGGCCCGAAAGGCCAAGCAGTCAACGAGCAGGTTCGACTTCGCGGGTCTACACGACCTCTGGGGTGACGACGACGGCGCGACGCCCGCCACAGGCGTTCGTGTTCCGGAGCACCGTCACCAGAAGCCTTCGCTGCTTCCCGCCGTGGAGCCGCCGCACCCGGGAACGTCTTACAACCCGTCACACGCCGACCACCAAGACCTGCTTCGGCGGGCGGTGGAGGTCGAACAACGAAGGCTGCGTCAGGAACGCCGCCTCGACCGACAGTTAGCGGTGCCGGACAAGCGCCACTGGCCCACCGAGCAGGACAGGCTCGCCGAGATGTCCCAGGGGCTCTACGACCAGGACGACAACGACAGCGGCATCGAGCAGGAGGAAGAGGACGACGAAGCCGTGACAGACGTCTTGCCCACGGCATCTTCCCATCCTGCTCCCAAGACCCGGCAGCAAAGGCGTCGCGCCGCCGAGCAGAAGCGGCTACGCCGCGAAGCCCAGGAGCGCAAGAAGGCCCGCGCCCTCGCTAACGATGTGTACCGCATCCGGACGTTCAAGGCGGAGCTGCGGCGACAGGCCGAGGCGTCGGAGGCGCGCCAGGCCCGCCGGCGGCAGCGCGAGGTTGACAAACTCTACGGTGCCCGCAGGCTGAGCGCCTGGAAGTACGAGGAGCCCGAGCTGCCGGTCAAGCTGTCGGACGAACTGCGGGAGTCGCTGCGCGAGCTGCGGCCCGAGATAAACGTGCTCGAGGACCGGTACAAGAGCCTGCAGCGCCGGAACGTGATCGAGACGCGGTGCCAGCAGAAGAAGGTGGTCAAGTACAAGCCCAAGAAGAAGATCAAGCGCTCGCACCGAATCTTCGCCGAAGAGGACGAGAAAAAGTGGAAAAAGGAGCTCGATTAAAAGCCAACGGTGCGGTGGTGATGGCAGTGATTTGTGGCTTCAACCTTTATAACGGCCGGATGCATGGCATGTATCTAACTGGTAGGAGAAAAATAATCTAGAATTTCAAGGAAAAAAAAGAAAAAAAAAACGGATTGGTGAGTAATTGCAGCGCATAAATGGCTGAGGTCAGTGCCATTGTCAACTTGACTTCACCAGATAGTCTCAGCACTGCATCAGTTGCCACTGCTGCAGAAGCTTTTCCTTGGTAGAGTGAAGTACCGATAGTAACCCCATATGGCTGCCATTGTGATGGGAGTAGATAATAGTAGATGCACTTGTAAAAGGCGTGTTTGAACAGAAGGGAGGTGCTAGCCTGAAATGGCAGTGACAGCTGTACTGCTTTTCATGGAGTCTTATGTCAGTACAGTGGTGGCATACAGCCGATGTTAGCGAGGGCCCTGAAATGCCTTTTGTTCAAGACATTTGCTTGTCTTCCCTCTCAGCATTGCCGACATGCTGCAAGGTGCAGTAGCAAGTGTTGCGCTCACAGTGCCCTCCGTTTTTGGCCAGGCATATTCCCTTATAAGGCTGAAAAAACTCGTTGGTTCATTGACAAAATCCTTCCAGAAGGGAACAATAACGCTGACAGCTCGCCCCGTGTCTCAGTTTTTACTCTCTGTGTTATTGTTCCCTTTCAGCTGTTAGAAAGGTTACATTCCCTCATGCTGCATAAGCATTTCATTTTGCTGACAGTTATAAATGTGCTGCCTTCTTTCCCTGCATTTGGAAACTTTCCGCTAGTAGTGGCGTCTTACCATCAGTGGTGCAGCACAAGCAGTCATGATGACAGAAAGGCCACAAGAGATAGTGTAGGATCAAAGGGAGCCTTGGGTATCAAGTCTAATCTGGACCAAGAAAGAAGGGGGAGTGTAAGAGGGATTCATTATTAAGTAATTGTGGTACACTTGACAGATGCAGACAAAACAAATGGGTGCTCACCATTTTGTTTGACATGTCTGGGTGTCTAGTGTAATCACTTATTAATGTCCTGACTAGCCAAGTCGCAGCATTATTGGGGCCTTTTAGTGGCTTCAGGACCTGTATAGGGCATAGGAACAAAATTCGATAAAGTGTCTGCCAATATTATTTCAAGGCATGTTCTCAGCATTAGTTGTGAGGTTTGTCATCTTCTAACCGCATCTGCAAAATGTGTCCACGGAAAGTGGTACCTTTCGTGTGACCTCATATGTCAGATTCAGACTTCATTGTGTGATGACAGTGTAGTATGTAGTAATGCAAATGAATAAAGGAATAAATAAGGAATAAAGGAATGAATACAGAAGAGAGTTGAAACAGATGGGAGATGAATGAGTGAAAGAAGAGAGGCCCAAAGGCAAAACCGCATCCGCCTCCAGGTGTAGATGAAACCCCAGCGATGGCATCACTGGTTGACCTCAATTTGGTAGCAGTATTCCAGACAACATTCGCATCAGAATTTCGAGCAACAGTTCCTCACGCAGCGTTCCGGGTGGTGTCATAGCATCTATATTTGAATATAGCTTACAGGTTTCAGTCAAGCTGGAGGCTAGCTTGCGAGGGTTTCAGAGGGATGACATAAGCACCTTCAGTTGTATGCTTTGCCAGACATGTTGAGATGTGAGAGTTGCTGCACCCTTTCCTTTCCTCAAAAACCAATTTTCTTATTAAATTATGTCATAACCGAAAAATCGGATATAACGAACAAGACCGGATATGAGAAGTGTCGCAGTATGTCGTAACGAGAAATTGCCGAAGTGGTGTAGTAGTCAAACGCAGCAGCAGCAGCAACATACGCAATGCTTTCGCATTTCTTGCTCTGAAGCAGACTTCAGTGCCCTCGTAATTTTTTGCTTCAGGCTACTGCGTTCCCAGATAACACGATTTCCATGCTACTATGCTCAAGTTTCGACAAATGGTAGTCATATAATACAGTTAAGAGACTAAACGCGCGTATGCAAACATACGAGTTGGCCAACCCTGGGTGCAAGCAACACGAAGAGCTGGAATGCAGCGACAGTTCCTCGCCAATGTGGTTTCTTTACAGTGCATACTAGACACCAAGGAGAGCAGCATAACAGAATGAGCTATGCTAACATACGAGCAGGCCATTCCAGCAGAGACGAAGAAGCAAATTGGAGCTGCTGCTTTGCAGTGTCTATAAAGGCTAGGGGGGAGAATTTCAGAACTATAACGGTGCGCTCACATATAAGTGGGCCAGGTTGGGGGAACGCAGCATGAAGAGCAGGAATACTGTGACAGTCAGCCACTCCAGTGGCTTCCTCAGTGCAATAACGGAAGGAGGTGAAACATCCAAAAACATGGAAGAGATTTCGGCTACTTTCACCACTGCCATCGGTGGATCGATGTGTTTTGAAGTTTCTTCTGTGCTAAGGACAATGCAAATGCAGTCTGAATTCTACAAGCACTAGAAGAAGAGCGGTTCCAACTTTATGCCAAGAAATTCCAATCCACATTTTCCAAAATTAGGCAGTCTGGACTGTGTTTTCCCATATAAATACATCCCCCCCACCCCATTTTTAGAAAACCTATACAAGAGGTTTTACTGTACATGCAACCAGCAAAACAACCTACATACTAAAGGTGAATGACATTAAGGACAAACTGCAGGGAGGTGTGTCCATCTTTACGGAGCAGGACAGCACCTCGGCTTCTCCCACATACCATAAAGCTCTGGTTGGGCATATTGGAGCTGTTCACGTTTCACAATATCGGACCCAGTGTTTCAACAAAGATGTCTTCCAGGGAGGTGTGTCCATCTTTACGGAGCAGGACAGCACCTCGGCTTGTCCCACATACCATAAAGCTCTGGTTGGGCATATTGGAGCTGTTCACGTTTCACAATATCGGACCCAGTGTTTCAACAAAGATGTCTTCCCACTTCATGTGGACATGTGATGGGGTAGCAGCAGCATTTCAAACACTGCATCCATCATGCTCTTTATTTACAAGTCGTTTTTCTCTTTAATTTAAAAAAATCGGAGTCCTATGCACATAGCACCGTCTAGATGGTCCACTTGCTGGTCCTTGCCTCAACGGATGCCACCAGGCCGTTTCCGAGAATCCTGAAGTCTTCTACGATGGCCTCCACATTGGGCACCATCATGTCCTTGCCCTTGAGCAAGTAACCCCCCATGTGGGACACCTGCACCAATCCAGATATTGCGGTCAATTGCTGGCAGCAAAGTACTACCACTAACAGCCACACACACACACACTGGAGGCAATGTTTTGCCAGAGCTTTACATAGTACACTTGCAACTCACATATGCACAAATACAGCTATGAGAACAGTGGTCAAAGATAAGAACTCATCAATTAAAATACTGCGCTTACTTGACTGTAATGCGCACCCATTCATGGTCAGAGAAAAAAATTGCAATGCGTTCTACTCCAAGACGAGGCCTATAACCATCCACCCTATTTCATTGGTGCACAGGATAGTATTGCTTGGGAACACTATGCCTTTTGGGAGTGTCTTGTGCTTGAAAACTACTAGGAACGAAAGCAGTCTGTGCCCGTCCGCAGTGCAGCAATGCATTATGGTTACTCTGTTTTTTCTTCTTGACCAGGGGAAAAAATGTGCATTTGTTTCGCCCCCTTCATTTCCACCATTGCGGTGGCAGGCACGTCAAAGCAGATAGGCATGAAACACAAAAAGCGTCAAGCTTTTCAAATTCCTCCGGCAATTTCTGGTCGACACCTGTTTGTTTTTGAATTGAAGATGCATGCCTTCTCGTAAAGCCTGTTATCCAGCACCTGCTGCCTTAAACTACTACACCCATGTTAAGCCCTCCTGCATCACCAAATGCACAGCCTTAACTTTCAAGACTCCCGTAGTCACAGGTCCGTGATCTGTTCGCTGTTGATGCATGAAGTTGGCAAGCTCTTCTATTTCTCGAATCTGGCCCTTCTTCGGCCAACTGAAACCCCTCTCAGTCGACTTGTTGGCAAAAATCCCATCGCTTTGCTTCTGCCAATCATACAAGTTTCGGGAACACCATACGTGCAGAGGCAGTCCTAATGCCATTTGGCTCACCAAGCTGCCATTTTGTAATCCCGATGACCTAAGGCACTGCTCGTGTAGTTTCATTTTCATACTTAACGCCAATGCATATGTCATTTTTACTTTCAGATGATTTTTTATTATGGAAAAAACCGTGCACATTAGAATCAGGTACATACAGTAAGTAAATAAATTTACACACACTTCCCTCAGACTTCATACTATATGCATGGCATGCAGAAAACTTCACTCTCTAGATGTAGCATCTCAAACAAGCACCAGACTGGTCTGCCCAAGCCATCAAAAGATGAAAATGGAAGACGGCAACAACAGTGAGAAAGAGACAAGCAGAGCCTGTTACCGTGCCAGTGCAGAAGCTGGGCCCAGTGGCAACATTATGCACTGGTCAACAATGACTGGTCTCTTTCAGTGTTAGCAGGCCAACAAGTTCGCTGGGGCTAGAAATACCAAGCCATGTTAAAGAAAACAATACTGTCCTTTAGGCCTCCATCTAGCCCTTTTCATGACTGCGAATGAAGTAATGGAACGTACTAGGGTAGAAAGCAGAGCAGGTCTGCAACCGGAAAAGACTGTTTTAGGCACTTGCCCTGTCTCATCTGTGTATACTCTTTCATTTTCCTTTCCCACACAATGAGCTATATTGCGTGTCAGATGTGAAAGCTTGTTTTGAAAGTGGTGCCATCTATCTGGCCTCTTCTCACTTGTTTCTGCGCACATTAAACCCAGTCTCACCTTCAGTGGCTGGGGGACAAAGGCGTTTGGCTTCCACAGAACGGCCACCAGGTTGCCTCCGTAGCGGTCGTAGAAGAACAGGGCCAACTCCCCGTATGCGCCCTGCAGAAGGTGCAATGCTTTCTCACCTCATACGGACACAACATGAAGCTGCCGCTTTCACATGTGAAGAAAAAGCCGCAGCTCAAACCAGAAAAAAAGCCAGAAAAAAAATTAAAAGCATAAACAGTTTCAGATGGAGCTCGCTATTTCTGCGAACAAGCCAACAACACAGTCTACACAGGCCTAAAGGAAGCCCAATCGTATGTTTTGAAATGCCAAACGCCAACTGTTAATTTTCTACAGACATACAAACAACTGTGCAAAAGCATCTCGCTGGTTGTGAAATCGTTAACAATGTTTTCTAGTGAGTGAAGGAAACAGACACTCAAGGGATCACGAAGTCACCTATTCTTTTTGCAGAGGCAGATAATGCAAAAAGCTCAGAAAATATGACGCGATAAGCTTCAAGGTTGTTGTGTACACAGACTGTGAATGTTATGTCTGAAACGATTTGACAGTCCTGTAGAGACTATTGCAAAAGAGAATTCATAATCTGTCAAACATAGAGCCAACAATGACTGAAGCTGAAGGCATGCACATTGAGCAATGGATCAAATGGTGTCACAGAATGTGGACTGTAAATGCAGTGTAAAAGCAATGGTGGTCTAAACCATGATAAAAACCTGAAACCTGTGATCAAAATTCTTTTTTTGGTTCAACACAACCATTGAGACAGGGTCTAAGCGTCACGAATAATGGCTGCTGGCAGATGCAATGAAACTTCAAGCAACTTCTTGTGTTGCTCTGCAACCCTCTGAGGGCGCAATGATGATGGAATGTATCAAGGTCACATGGGCAGTCCACAATTCGTAACTGTGAATAGTGATTAATTGTTGTTAACTCATCACTTAATGTCACCAAATGGTTTTCCTTCAACATCCTCTATAGTATTGCAGCAAAGAAGTCGACGAAGTCAACCTTTTTTTAAAAAAATGACCATCTGAAATTGTGGGGTCGACCTATTGCAGAGCCGCCCTATTTGCAGAGGTCTAAGGTAATTTCAGACGAGCGGTGGGTAGTACTCGCTCCGTGCCAGCGCCCATCCCCAGCAATTCATGGAGCTCCATAAGTAAAAAAAAGTTAATTGATATGCAAATCAGTTTCGCTAATAAAAATTCGAATCACACATTGTTTGTCCGGCTCGTTCACGCTGCCAGTTGCTTCCTCGAATGTTTTTTTTTACGTTACGTTTCTTTTTTCTGTTGTGCAAATTCACCCATTGGAATAAATTACAGGAAAAGATACAGGCTAGTTTCGATGATGAAGGCAAACAGGGCTTCATGCTGAGGCCCGTTATACGTTATTGCTTCGAGTTATGTATTGCTTCGAGTTACCGTATTTACTCGCGTAATGAACCCACTCGCGTAATGAACCCACCCCCCACTTTCTTAGACGAGAAATGAATTTTTTTTTTTCCGTCGCCGAAATAACGCGCACCCGCCCTGGGGGTCCATGCGTCGTGTGTGTGCATCTTCGAGTTATCTTGGCGGAAATGACCGGCGCTGTCGACGACCATAAAATTGTCAGATCGCACCGTGATAAGCATCTTTTGAAGCGAATGATGCTGAGCACCGGCGACACGAACAACGCGGGCATCGACTGCGTGCTTCGTTGGCGGATGCGCAAAAGGGATTTACTGGAGCATCGTCATTGAAATGGGGTGACGCAGCTTCCATTACGCTATTCTATTTACGCTATTATTTTTTCTTTGTATTTCAAGACCCAGTTTGTCAAACTTTTCTAATTCATCGTTTTCTTATAGCGATGATGATGATCGTGCACGTTGCCGAGTGGCTTCCATGAAATCGAAAACGAAACCTCTGCTTATAGCGCCATGCCTGCGCGGCGGCGGCAGTGCGAAGTAAAGACAAACGCACTTCAACGGCGCTGGTCGCCATTTCGCTAGCACTTCGCTTTGTTGCTGTTGGAGTTGAGTGCGCGCTACGGCCTTGGCGTTATTTCGTGCGTCCTCTGCATTTGCTGTGCGTTGTGTACGGCCTTGGCGTTATTTCGTGCGTGCTGTGCGTTGTGTGATGGGGCGTTACGCTAGTTACACGGCAGCTTTCAAACTCAATGTTGTGGAGCATGCCTTAGAGCATGGAAACCGTGCGGCTGGACGGCATTTCAGTGTGGACCCCGTGCGTGTGCGCTACTGGAGGAACCAGCAGGACGAACTGAGAGCGACGAAGAAAGATCGCCGCGCCTTTCGAGGGCCGAAGCAGGGCAAGTTTCCTCGCGTGGAAGAAGAAGTCTTGAATTATGTCAAGAGGCTCCGCAATGAAGGATGTGCCGTGTCCCATGAGCTCATACAGAATCACGCGCGGGCCACTGCAAGAGGCCATGGCATTCCCGCAAATGAATTTAAGGCCAGTTTTGGCTGGACGACGCGTTTCATGCGACGGAACGGGCTGTGCCTCAGAAGACGCACAACGTTATGCCAACGGCTGCCGGCGGATTGCGACGACAAAGTGCGTGATTTCCACCGCTTTGTTATTCGTGTCCGTGAGGAGAAAAAGTTTCTGCTCTCGCAGATCGGGAACGCGGACCAGACGCCTATCTGCTTCGACATGCCAAGAAACAGCACGGTCGATACCAAAGGTTCTAAAAGTGTGCTGGTGAAGACGACAGGCGCTGAGAAGCAGCGGTGTACCGTGATGTTGGCGATAACAGCGGACGGCAGGAAGCTGCCTCCGTTCGTTATCTTCAAGAGAAAAACTCTGCCAAAGGGAGCTCTTCCGGCTGGTATCCACGTTCGCGCATATGAGAAGGGGTGGATGTCGGCTGATCTGATGTCCGACTGGCTGAAAACAGTCTGGGGACGGCGGCCCGGAGCACTGCTTCTGCCATCGCTGCTTGTTCTCGACAGCTTCCGCGGTCATCTCGAAAAAAATGTCCGCCGCCGAATGACCGAGTTGCGCACGGACCTCGCTGTCATCCCAGGTGGCCTTACATCACTGCTGCAGCCCCTTGATGTGTCAGTGAATAAGCCCTTCAAGGACAACGTGCGGCGGCTCTATGCTGAGTGGATGGCCGCGGGGAACCACGACCTGACTCCCGCAGGCAAGATCAGGAGGCCCACCATCGACATGCTGTGCCGATGGGTCCTAGAAGCGTGGAGCATGATATCCACTGAGGTCATCATCCACAGCTTCAAAAAGACCGGCATCTCAAACAGCCTTGACGGCACTGAAGACGACGCACTGTGGGCCGACGCCGATGCTGACGATGTGGCAAGCGACATTAGTCGAAGTGACTCAGATAGCGAGACCGAGTGAGGTCTTAAGTAGCCAGAGGCTTGTGAATAAAAATGTATTTTTATTCACATTCATCGCGTACGTGTTTGTACTATAAAGGTAAGGTTGTGACCGCGATTTTCCTCAATGTGACATGAAATTTCGACCTTCTCAAAAATTTCGAAAAATTTTTTCCCGCGTAATGAACCCACCCCCTAAATTTATGTCAATCTATGTGGAAAAAAGGTGGGTTCATTACGCGAGTAAATACGGTATGTGCACACCGCAATGGCGTCCCATAGGAAACTACACAATGAAGTGCAATGGCAGGGAGGGGAGATGTACGCGTCAACTTATATTTTCAATCAACATTTTTTTGGCCAGCAAGGTCTATCAGTTGAGGGGTTGACTTACATTGAGAGTCTACTTATACGTGGCAATACAGCAGAATATCGATATGAACCCGCTTGATACGAATTTCGGGATCATAAGAATTCATAAAATTCCTCGGTCGGAGTGTATTGTGGCCAATGTGCACAATTTCCGGTGTTTCGAACACTCTCCCGGGCCACTACAGGTGATATGAGCACAAGAGCCATGGCTGCACCCTCAAGCACTAACCGCTGCTCGTACATCGCCAACTCCGTAACTGCTAGTCACGCCATATGCTCACAGAACAGCGAGAGGCAGCACGTGGCCTGCACATCGCCAACGTCACGATCGCCAGACGCGCTGTATGCACCGTGAGTAGTGAGCTGTGGCTACGCAGCCATAAATAAATCCCATCAACCCTGTGAACAGATCAGCATGAAAACATTTCCCATGCTTCCGCATATGGACCATGTCCATTTTGGACGATGTGAAATTTCTGACCTGAAGAACCCCAGGTGGTCGAAATTTCCGGAGCCCTCCACTACGGCATCCCTCATAGCCTGGGTTGCTTTGGGACGTTAAACCCCCATAAACCCCCACCTATTCTGCAACACAGTGTGTAATTGTGTGAGGCACACGAAATGCTTCCAGTGGGAGCACACCCTTAGTGGTGTGCTCCCTTCACTTGTGGGTAATAGAATAGGATGCAAGAGTGTCAGTTGCAAGTGCATTTTCTTATTAAGCCTCACCCTGAAGGATCACTTTGACGAATTGACTGCATGAAAGAGCTCTTTACTCAAAAGATTATACAGGCAAGATGGAGTGTTGCCGCTGAAATTCCACACGTTCATAACCTCACGAAGAGTTAGAAGTGAATGTATTTGGTAACGAGTGAAATCACACACCTCAAGGGCCTTCACGTACTCGGCGACGACGTCGAAGCCAACAACGGGGAGCATGTTGCTCTTCGACGGCCTCAGGCCAGTTGTGACGCTGCAGTCCACAGCCGTGTGTGCCGTGGGGACCCGCTTCTCGTCCAGGTGGATGATCACATCGTACGGGCCAAGAGGAGGCCGGAATATTTGCTGCAGACACAGGGAGTCCACACATGAGCATGCATTTGAGGAAACAACAACAAATGAAAAATTAGACGTGAATTACATATTTATATGTGCTGGCTAAGCATACAAGCAACAGAGACCTGACAAAAAAAAAAAGGGGGGGGGGGGGGGGAGGAAACAATCACCCTCACACCAGTCAGGTGTGTTTCATTTATCAGACGCCTTTCCAAGTTAATGATGGAAATTGTCGAGCTTTTCAGTTGCTGCCACTTTCTTTGCGTATCGATTTTTTAAAACTGAAATGGTGAAACTATATTGTGACGAAGACGAAGCTGGCAGTGGCGCGGGACGGAGCACTCGCGCTAGGCCAGCGGCCATTAAATCATCTCTTGTTCATGGTTCACCACGCCTCATTCTTCGGCTGGCCGCCACGTAACATTTGGTGGAGGTGCTGGGGTAATCATCAGCATCCTGGTCCAGGAGCTTTGGCGTCAGCCGTGAGTTCTTGGCCTGCGTCGCCCGGCTTGCCCCAGCCTCTCCGACCTGAACAGACCTCGCCGTTGCTCCCCCGCCCCGTCCTCCGCCCTGACCACCCGACACGACGAACTGGAAGCGACCCTTGACCGACGCGACCTGCCGACCCCACTGACCCAAGATGCTGCACACACATGAAGACACCGTTCCCTTGCCCCGGCCGTTCGGCGCGTCTTAGGGCCATGGCGGTCGGCTCCTGGCGACCTGCGGCCCGGAAGCTTCATAGACCGGGACTCATTCTCTCATCTTTCTCATCGTGGCGGCCAGCACTGCACCATCTTCTACATACTGTTCAACCCCCCACTCAAGACCATCGCGATTTCGCCGCCTGTTCGTCACCGATCGGGACGATCGCTCAGTGGCCCCGGGTAGTGTGACGAAGACGAAGCTGGAAGTGGCGCGGGACGGAGCGCTCGTGCTAGGCCAGCGGCCATTAAATCATCTTTTGTTCATGGTTCACCACGTCTCATTCTTCGGCTGGCCGCCACGTAACAATATGCACTTAGTGCTTGCATTAGTTAGCTCCTGGAGTCTAAAGCTCTTTGAAGCTGACACAAAATGAGCTCGAAGTGAAAAAAAAAAATTAAACCATGCAAGTGACCTGGTTACAATGCGAGACGGGAATCGCTGATGACAACAACCTTTGAGTCCTGTGTCACCAGCTAACCTGATTTCCTGCAAAGGTCCTTGACTCACCCGAATGTCAGCCTCGAGAGGGCACAAGATTTGCCCTTCCAGGACTCGAAGCGACTCTCTAGCCAAAGCCGTGAGGCGCTGCA
This sequence comes from Amblyomma mixtum, assembly GCF_055824585.1. Lineage (NCBI taxonomy): Eukaryota > Metazoa > Arthropoda > Arachnida > Ixodida > Ixodidae > Amblyomma > Amblyomma mixtum. The sequence goes on from NC_143018.1 coordinate 47,279,013, forward strand.
GGATCTGCCCCGTTGGAGAGTGCCGCGTCCAGTGCGACACGTGACGCCCATCCAGCGGAGTCGCGATGAACATCGGGGGCAGCGTGGACCTCTGGTTGACAAAGTTAGAGTGCAGCTCTGCCACCTGCTCCTCTGCACACCGCCACAAAGACACACGAGCAATAAAACGCCTTCAGGGCGAAGCTCGTTACGAAGTCGTCACATTTCTCTCTCCACGAGTTCTTCAGTTCTGCCAGTTACAAAGCTCCGATACGAAATCTGACCATGACCGTCGGCCAGTTCCCGGACATACACAAACGGAGCGCCATCTGTGAGTCGGGCAGCCAGGTATCTATGCGGCCTGCAGCTTTCATTTCTCTGCTATCTCCGTGTTCTCTCAGCTGTGTTGAGCAGTTCATTTGAATGCTGCAGGTGACGTGACAGTCTACTGACCTCCATGTTTTAGAACAATCAGTGCGGCAGATTTAGCAATCGGTGTAACCAAAGAGTGCTGCCTCTCTATATAACAGACAGCCTTAGTTCCTTCACAACCTGTCTCTGCAGTGCATTTAATGCCATCCTTAAGTTGCTCCATACAAATAAGGCAACTGTGCTCTTCCAGTGCACTAACACAAGTCAACTTGCAATTCTAAAGGCATTCAAGTCAGAGCATTGCTGACTGCCAATTCTAATAAAACAATGGAATCGACTGAAACATCCTCTGCCAGCAATCACATGCCAGAAATGTAACGCGCTCTCAGCAGAGGTTCAACATTCTAAGAGGCGAGTGCTGGATGCATATTAGTACAAGGATGGATACTATATTACACCAGTGGATATTCGCCCATGCAGCGGTTTCCCAAACTACCCCACAGTCATAAACACTGTAAAGCTTTAGTGTGTGGGCCTCAACTCACTTGTGAACTTGTCCGCCAGGTTGAGGATGAGGGGCTGCCTTGCCCAATCATGGTTTGCCAGCAGGGCAAGGAACCGCTGAAAGCCCAGTCTTGGTGAGCTGCGAAAAACCATACGGTACACTGGACATTGAGCAGATAAGTCTTCTACTGACAAGGAAAACAAGGCACCGACAGTAAAGCACCAATAATTTGAACTCAGTTCATTTGAAACCCAAGTTCAACGATTTTCGGTGATCCCAAAATTCACCACACAAATTTTGCAGTGTAATATGAGCAGCAAGTGCACTGCTAACTGAATAATTAATTAATTGAACAATAATTAATTGACTTTGGCTGCAGCCTCCAAGGCTTCTACCATGCATAGGCAAATGCAGTGCTGGTTCAGTCATTGAGTTACATAAAGAGAGACGCACAGATGTGATCTGCTGGTGTAGAAAATGGTGCGACTGAAATTGCAATGGCCAGAACTGATGGTACAATAACAACCCCCGCAAAGCTCGTGCTATAGTTTCAACTTAATCTACAGACTGCAACTGCAGCTTTGTTGAGTGCAATGGCGGTGACTTCAAAAGCTGTGTTTGATTCAATGCATTTAATGTTTGCTTTTTAATTTTAAATTTCATTTCCCATTTGGATGATTCAAAAGCTCATTTACTAGTTCACGCGTTTCCACAGTAGCAGTCCAACAAACTCTCAATTAATGAGGTTCTACTGCACGAGGATCAATCGTAACGATAGTGCGTCTTCCCCCCACTCCTCTGCGTTAAGAGAATGAGAAACAACACACCAGCAGATTACCACTTCACCGGCTCTACCAGTATAATATGGAAGATACGAGACTTCACAGGGTCAACACGTGCCCCACGGAGTGGCAACAGAAGTTTTCAGTTTTCAGCATTACAACACAATGGGAGCAACATGGAAAAAAAAAAAAGAAGGCAGGGTGACAAGCATCAGCTGTGCAGTGGAACTCCCGCGACAGGCTCAAAGAGCAGTGCATACAACAAAGTGATGGACGCGGGCTTAGAAGAGTCCCGACTTACTTGGGCACCACGTACGGGGCAGGAGACACGTAGACCGCAGCTGCAAGCAGTTCGACGCATTCCTCCGTCAGGTGATTGCTCAGCAGCTGTGATGCCACCCAGCGCTTGGCGAGTCGGCAAGCTGCGCTGAACGTGCTGTGCTGCTGCTGCAGCCTGCGAGGCCGCCATGAAAAGAATGGGAAAAAAAAAGGGAAAGAAAATTTACGGCATGTGGATATTTGAAAACGCAAAGTTACGGAGCATGTACTACAGGCCTGATCAATGTGATATCAAAATCAGAGTGAAACTCATAAGTGAATCGTAATCTTTAATCCACAAGTTACACCCTGCCATTTGAAACATTTGGTTGACGCATGACTTCTGTGGAACATTCTCTTCAACATTCTTCGATGCTCTTTGAAGTTACAATCAACGAGGCTCTACTGAACAAACAAAAGAATGGTTTGGCTATTTGTGGCAGCGTTGTGCTAAGCATGAGCGAGGTTCAAGAAATCAAGCAAACCAGTTGCAACACTAAGAAGTACTTGCAGCTGGGCTTGTTGGTGCGTAATCGTGAAAGACATGAGAGCGCAAAACGGCAACATGGACGAGTAAGGGAAGCAGCGCTCATCCTGTTCCCTTACTCGTCTGTGTTGCCATTTTGCGTTCTCAAGTCTTTCACAGTTGCCACACGTCCAAAATTTTAGTCACATTTATAACACTTATTTTTCTATGAGATGCGCGATGGTGCTGCGTAAAATTCCAAAAAGTCAAACATGCCTGAAAAATTGATCTGTGACTGTGAGTGCGAGCCTGTTGCCAAACAAGCTTCACACGGCTCTATCATCTGAAATGCGACAAACCCTGCCTGCACAGCATGCCGAGGAAACGCTGCCATCTCATGCAGGTTTACAAGCTCATACAGTACGACTGTTTGATCGCCAGCAACAGTCACTCTTGGTTTGAGGCTGCAAACAACTTACCGCATAAACGCTTGTAAGGGCCGCACCTGTGTATGGGCCGCAGCCCGTTTTCCCGAAGGAAATGTTTAAAAAAAAATAAATCCGTGTAAGGGCCGCACCCAAACTTTCCACGACCCAGGTGGGAATAGCCTTCTAAATGCACGCGCCGTGGCCTCCGCGATCAGCTCCGGCTGCGAGCAAAGTGCGCTTGATCGCGGAGGCCATGCACGCGCACAGGAGCTTCCAAGTGCCGTCCATGGATGGCGCTCGAGGCCGCGGTCATCATCATCATCATCATCGTAAACTTTTTTCTCCGCCGCGATCTCCCGCTATCCACATCGACATCAGCATCGCCAGCGCCAGCCATTTGTTGCTTTTATGGCGTGTTAGCGTGCTCGCCGTAGTTGTGGTGGTCGTAGCCTTCGCGTGCTACCGCCGAGCTTTGCAGTTTTAGCACGATGGGCAAGCGCCTTAATAGCTACACGGCTGGGAGTTAGCTCTCGAACATGCAAGCGTGCGGCGGGCAGGATATTCGACGTGGCCGAGGAGTGCGTCCGATGATGGTGCAACCAGAAGCACAAGCTGAGAAACACAAGCTGCAAAAAGCCCGCTTTCCGAGACAAGCCGTGCGAGTTTCCCGAAATGGAAGAGCTGCTCTCTTATGTGATGGAAGTGCGGAACAACGGCTACGCATTGACAGCGGACGTGCTGCACGGCTTCGTTTGGGATGAGCGTGCACCAGAGCACAGCACCAGCTCAGAGTCGGAATACTCGGCGAGTGACGATTGGATGCAGAATAAATGCCGTTCATTCCCTGATTGGTGTGTTTTTAGTTTAAAAATTTTTTTTTTTCTAAAGTCGCGTGTATGGGCCGCACCCCGAAAATTGGCCCCCGAATCTGGAAAAAAAAAAGAGGCCCTTGCACGCGCTTATACAGTATGTCATGCTGCTTTTCAACCATGGTCGTGTGTATGTATCTATTCAGTGTAGCATTACACGTAATTCCGAAAGGTGGAACTTTCAGGAGGCATCTGAGTGCACTACAGTACCACCACAGAAGGTATCTTTCACAGCAATAGTAGCAGTGGGATTTCGTCGTGTCCTGACGTGAACTCACCCATGCAGTGTGCTGGTGAGGCTGGGCAAGATCTCAGTCTCAAACTCGATCTTGGAGCTGAGCTTGGTGTCCTTGATCTTGATGGCCCCATTAGGCGCCACTGTCTGCCGAGCTAGGCCAATCTCCTTGTGGGCTGCGATGCACACTCGAAACACAAACTCAGACTGTGCAAGAAAAAAGAGAAGAAAAAAAAGAGGTAGGAAAAGGAAAAAGAATAAGTGGACCTAATGACATCCCAGAGCTCTTGCGCAGCAGACGATACAATTACAAATCTCCGCACAACACACAGCTGCTGCTACATGCCTAATACAAGACCAAAGCTGGCCTGCCCAGAAGTTGGAACACTTAAGAAGTACTCATACTGCATTCCCTTCCTAACAACACTACATGTGTAATCATTCAGCAGAAATTACAAATTAGCGAACCCGCAATACAAACAAACAAACAAACAAACAAACAAACAAACAAAAAAGTGCCACAAATAACTTACACACTAAAACAAACTTCAAAAAATGTTCGAATATAATTGAATGACCCGAAAAAACTGTCCAGATTTTCTGGAAGTGCAGTAAATTTATTTTGTGATAGATTGGGCAATGGTTGTCTGATTCTGAGATGAGAATAACGCAGCGGCGACTGTTTTTCACGTTCCCATCAATGCTTTATTTATTGAGTGCATGTTGTCGGGATCACTGAAGCAGAGCTGCTGGCCATCGCATCCTTCACGGCGCGGTGGATCTTCACCTCATCACACCCACCATAAGTGGCACCACCACATGTGTAAAAGGCTTCACCGCACTGCAGGACCAAAACCACGCAAGCACAGGTGAAAGAAACGGCGCCGAAGCGGCGACACAAAAAGGTGACGAAAACACCACTGACGTGCCAATCAGCATCTGAACTGATGCTCAGCTTGATTAGATTGGCTGGCTGATGCTGGCTGGGTGGCATGAAGCTCAGAGAAGCGAAATCGAAACTAAGTCAGTCGGACTGTTCTCGGAGACGGGGCCGCCTGTCTTTCGTCACGCCTGGTGTCGTGTGCACGCCAAAGGCACACAAGTGAGTCTGCAGCATGGAACTCAGGTTTTGAATAGAGCCTTTAATTAATTAATTTAGAAGGTGCACTTATTATGCAGGTAAAATTTCATCTTTTCACAACAAAAGTGGCAATGGCACCTTTTTTTTCTTTTGATGCGTCTTTTAGTAGGCCAAAACCTTGCGGCAGAAATAAGGTGCTTCTTTATGCGAGTAAATATGGTTTGGTTTATGGGGTTTAACGTCCCAAAGCGACTAAGGCTATGAGAGACGCCGTAGTGGAGGGCTCCGGAAATTTCGACCACCTGGGGTTCTTTAACGTTCACTGACATCGCACAGTACACGGGCCTCGAATTTCTCCTCCAAAGAAATTCAACCGCCCGGCCGGGATCGAACCCGCGTCTTTCAGGACAGCAGCCGAGCACCATAGCCACTGAGCCACCGCGGCGGCCACGCGAGTAAATATGATATATCTTGCGCAGGTCCATGCAAGCTTTGCATGGTCCTGGTGATCGACCCACTAGTGGCAATATTTCCCTTATCACAAGCAGAAGAACATGTGGCACCCGATGACTGACCAACTGACCTTGAGGACATCGACGTGCTCTGGGCGCGCTGCCGTGACCAGGTGCTCATTGTCGCGCAGCAGCCGAGCGAGCGTCAGGTGGAAGGCGGCCTTGACACGACGCAGGGCCTCCAGATCATCGGGCCACTTGCCCGTGGCCTCCATGTGGACCACAACTGTGCACAGCACAGACAACTTAGAAAATGTGAAAATAGCGACACAAATGGGACCCACATGCAAAAAAAAAGACATAAGAGAATTAGAAAAAAATACAGAGGCGCGCAGTACGTTTTATATTTAATAAGTACAACAGAACTGATTCCCCATCCTCGTTAATGGCAGCAAATAATATTAAACCTCTCCACATCAGACGCAAGACAGCCCGCCTATCCAACTAATCCACGGAAAATTATGTATCTCTCCAGCCCCCTATGTGCAGTTTTCTGAAACGCGCAGAACTCGACGTCATCATAATCACACTTTAGCACCATACTTCGCGCATACTAATGCTTTTAAATCTTCTTTTTTCCCGAGAACTATTGACGAATGGAACGCCCTGCCTCTACAAGTGATAACGGCTGTTGATTTTGACAATGCACTTTGTGAGCTATTTTATATTGTATATGCGCTACACTGTTGTGTGAATGTGTTTTTCTGCCCTCCCTGCCTGGACCCAAATGAGGGTCTGCAGTATTGTGAAAATAAAAAAATAAAATAAACTCCGTCAAATTTTAGCTCTTAAGGGGGGACATGGGTCTTAGAGCATTTTTTTTTTATTTACAGACCAAATGCAATGAAACTGCACAGACTTATTCAGTTTTTTCTGCTGATTTCAAATATGCAATGTGTTTAGTTCTAGACCAATTAGTTCCTGAGATATTAATATATATCATGCCATTGTCTGCTGAAACAATAGAAAAGAAATGGGCCACCAGAAATTTAATTTTAATGTGTGGGTAGATACTACAATGTGTGAGGAATGCAACGCTGGAAGCAGTTTTCAGTTTTTTTGTCCGTGTGGACAAATGGGCTTAATAGTTAGTTTTCAAGTGAGTTGACCAGACATACAGTGCCAGAAAACATGACACACATGAAACTAACTATTAAGCCCATTTGTCCACACGGACAAAAAACTGAAAACTGCTTCCAGCGTTGCATTCCTCACACATTGTAGTATCTACCTGCATATTGAAATTAAATTTCTGGTGGCCCATCTCTTTTCTATTGTTTCAGCAGACAATGGCATGATATATATTAATATCTCAGGAACTAATTGGCCTAGAAATAAACACATTGCGTATTTGAAATCAGCAGAAAAAACTGAATAAGTCTGTGCAGTTCCATTGCATTTGGTCTGTAAATAAAAAAAATGATCTAAAACGCATGTCCCCCCTTAATAAAAATCTATTCTATGGTCCTCTCTGGCTATGTTCGCACACTTTACACATATTGAGGGCACTGCATTTAATAATATTCCCCCCATTCAATTCGAACTCGTGACATCTACATCAAAGAGGATTCTGTGATCACGGCTTGGAAGTGAATGGCAGCAAAGCCTAGCCTCTGGGATCTGTGGCCCAAAATAACTGTGTCGACGCACACGGTTTACTCGCAAAACCGGCCGGTGACGGTGACACCCGTATTTCATTTCTTGCCAATTTCTGGCATACAAAAGCTCCGTTTTCAAATAAATTTGCCTCTTTGTCGTTTGAATGTGGTACTTTATTGATACAGACCAACATTAGTCCTTCCTCAGTACCCCTTCAATGATGACGCATAGAAACACCAGCCGGTGTCGGAGTCCCGTTAGGCAGCATGTTGCGGCACATACTTGCCACATTGAAGGCCAGCCATACCATGCCATATTCAAGCTTTTACTGCACCAGGCACATTCTGATCTATCGAAGATCAATGATCCATTAAGGGGGGGTCCGATTACTGCCTCAGCACATTTAGGTCCACCAAAGATCAACAATCCATTGAGAGAGGGGGGTCCAAATACCCTTCTTTTAATCATTTCACTGCTGAAAAGTCACACACCAGACCAGAGGATATTCAATACCCATTTGAAAACTGGCAGGTACACGGCAGCAGTGGGGATTCAATCCAATACTTCCCACATGTGAGGCACTGGCTCAAATCTCCTGTGTGCTACTATGGCAGAGCTTAGTAAGCAGTGTAGAGCAACCACGCTATAACACTGCATAGACTGATGAGCACTAGACTAGAGAGACATTACCCCCACTCAATGCACAAACAGCCCCATAAAACAGCCCCACTGACTTTTTGCCCAGTAGAAATGCATGGAAGCACTAGTAAAGTGCAGGACTTGTGTCCAAACTGAATTTTTTTGCTTGAAGAATACATTAACTAGCCCTATTTCCAATTTCATTTCACTCCGAGCTTAACTTAATTAGAAAGCACTTCCTCCACGACTCTCCCAGCACTGCAGTCTCTATCCATCTGCATCAATTCTTCCATGGCAGAACAGCAGCTTGCTGCCATCCAATCGATGCTGGCTCCTCATGCAGTGGCTGGTTCTATCCAAAATGAAACTTCAAGGCAGGTTTCATGAACAATGCACCTATAAAAGGACCCTCGCCATGTTCAGCACGGCAACAAGTGCTTGAACCTGACAGGGCACTACAGCTACACCCTCCCTCAAAAGCAGCCATGCCAATGAAAGGCCAAAGCGAAGCACTCCGGACTGCCTCACCTGTGGAGACGGGCACCAAGTGTTGGACATGAGATTTGAATGGGAGGGGCATGGCATACACATTGTCCTGGACAAATGTGGTGCCAATATCCGTCACCAAGAAGCCCTTCAAGGGTGGGAAGACCTAAGACGCAAAAAACAGGGTCGCAGTGAGGAGCAGAATAAAATTTCTGCAACACAAAGATGTGCATAAGGTGTACGTGCAGTAATAGTCCCCGCTCTTCGTGGAGCAAAAACAATTATGAAGGGCACCTAGGACTACTGTATTTACATGATTGTAGGTCTACCTATTTTTCAAAATTTGAAAATCCGATGTGGGGGGGGGTCGACTTACAATTGAAACCAAAGCATGGCACCATAAACAAAGGCGACACAAACGAGATAGTATCAGGGATGCTACAGCATGGTTGCATTTTTGCGGCCGGGCTCCGTCACATCCCTCTTGGTGCTGGCTTTGAGCAGCTGCAAGAATTATTATTTTTGTTTCATACCACAGAGACGTCATCTGAGATTTTTGGAACCTCTGCTGCTGGTCAATGCGGATGCCGGGTTTTGTTGCCAATTAGCTGTATAATGATTTTGCATTAATTTATTTCATGACAAGCAGTTTTATGTTCTAGATAACTACTGTGTAAACTCGTGCAAGGGCCACACTTTTTTTTTTTTTAGAATTCGGATGGGAATATAAAGGTGCGGCCCATACATTGAACAAAAAACTTAAAACCATATTTTTTTCTCAATTATCTAGTCCAAAACAGGGGACGCGGTCCATACACGGGTGTGGCCGTTGGTCGAGGTTATAAGGCCGATTCCATGCTTAATGACTAACGTACATGGTTAGCACGAGTTATGAGTTGGTGCGTGCTTTGCCTAAAAACAAGTAGGACCTAAAGATGTGACAAACAGCAAGTGAAAACATACTAAGCTTGTGGGTGTTGGCAGTCCGCAAAGTGTATAGCACCTTCCCACATACTTTTATGTCTTGTCTTTTAATGCATGGTGACTTTCATAGTTAATGATGAAATTTACCTGATTGACCACAAATCTGAAACAGTATATCCCTTGCAAAAGTTTCTTTAGGTGGTCCATAGAGAGTCTATAGAGAGCCTATGGAGTGTCTAATGAGATTTTTGTGACGGAGGGCTCCCTACCACATCTCCAAGAGTGGTGCGCCGAGAATCACGGCACATTTGTTTGCTACAAAGCATAAACAGTGGAAGAGTGACAGATGGCGCACCACAGGTTGAACCAAGTTCTACAGTAAAGCCAACCAGCTCAGTCAAGCACACAGACATAATGCAGCTGCATCTTCCCTAGTCACGTGACTCCACACACACAAGCACACTCACTTCTGTCAGGCGTAAAGTCGGAGATGCACCCCTGACAGATGACACAGTCAGCGGCAGGTCATGCAGGCGACGCAGGCAGCGTGCCAGCTCGTCGTATGCGGTGACTAGCTCCCCACCGAGCTCTTCACCAGTGCCATAATGTTGCGGTGATGGAAATTCCACGCCAGATGGGACAAGCAACGGGTCCAGAAAGTCGCCTACTACGGTGCACGCCTTGATGCCGGCATGCCTGCCAAAGGCAAAAAAAAAAAAAAAGAAGCACCACAGTTCACTCGAGTACTCCCATAATGACCCCCTGAATAAGGCAGGCATAGAACAGGAAGTTGGCCCAGAGATTTGCAGTTTCCTGCCTGCATGCATCGCCATAAGCCAACGTAGAGGTTAGAACATTTTCCTCCGACAAATCCTCTCTGCTAAAGCAGGCACTAAGAAAAACGGCGGAATGCAGAAAAAGCAGAAAAAACAAACAAATAAACATGTAAGAAATGTGTTGAGGCATCCTAACTACCCTCCCAACTTAACTGTTACGGTAGACTGCTATACCGCTACAGCCAGTCATCACCGACTAAAAATTATGCAGATCTGTATTTTCTGTAGGAGCAAGGATGAAGATGCACTGAGCTGCTAAGCAATTTCTGAGATCTGGTAAACTATCCACATAATCACCGCACCTGGACAGGAGGTGTCGTGCGATCCTGAGCGAGATGGTCCGGCGCTCGGAGGCAGTCTTGGCGGACCAGACAACCGCCTCCAGGATGCTGCTGTCTGGGAAGCGACGCAGCTCAGACTTGTCTCCCCACAGCTGCCGGAAGGCGGCGGCGTCGGGCGCGTCCGCGGCTGGGCCCCGCTCCACTCTGGCAAAGCAGTGCGCCGCGTTGAGCAGCAGTCCGATCTCGAGGGACTCCTCGGCAACCGGCGGCTCGCGACCGATCTTCCACTGCGTGCAAGAGGCACCAATCATGCAGGAAACTGCAGTCAAAGCTATGTAACTGGACATGTTTTAGTGCAGTCAAAATGGCTCATATGACTGACATACACAGCAGTTTCTGTGAGACATAGTCATGACCAGCATGTACGGAATCCCCTCTAGTTAGCTGTTAGACACAGTGGTGTGTGGCACACATAATTTAGTCTTAGTACTTCTTCTGCACGCATGCACAAAATGGAAAGAGGCCAAGCACTGTTTCTGTCAATGCCAAGGACACTTTCTCCAATCTGAAGTAGTCGCAGATCCTCGCAACACTGCTGCCTCTCAAGTGTGAGCCGTCATGAAAGCGAGACATTAAGAACGAATGAGAGCAGTCCCGTTGGCTGCCACACAATTACTTTTTTTTTTTTACTAAGTAATAGTACCGCAGGCCAATACTTTGGTCCAAACGGAAGGGGCTTTTCGGCAAATAAAAAATAAAGCAATGACAAGCGTAAATAATGTCACACGAAACGAACATAATGCGCGAAAAGAAGCACAAGTCGCATAGCTGCAGGTTATAAAAATAATTTTCCAGTGCTGCCATGGAACCATTCGTTTCATTCCACTCGCTCGCTGGTAGAGGGAAAAAGGCGCAAGTTGTGAGCGTTTGTTCTTGGCGAAAATTGGGGAAAGCAAATATTCATGAATGTGCCTATGTTTGTGTCATGCATATCACTGCAAGTTATTACAAATAAAAATAGAGGTGGGAACATGCACGTAGCAGTGAAATTTGGAGCTCAACCATAATGACGGTTAGGCCAAACGGTTTTATCCCGTCTGGTGCGAACGCCTGGGACATTGGACTAATTCAGCAGTGTTGAGGCATTGCTGCATAGTGGTGGTGCCTCCGAGCAATAACGATTCTAGGTGCAGTCTCAAGAGAACAATGCGTTGTTAACATAGTTGTACTGCGTGTTGCATACCGCTCTCAGCGCCATGTAGCTGCCCACAGAATGCACTGCAACTGCTCTTTGCAAACTTCAATTTTTCCAAATCACCCGCTGCCATGTTGGCGACAGAACGTCCCTTACACAAGTGTAGAACTTGTGCCAAGGGTAGAACAAGTGTAGAAATTACGCAGTGCGCCATTGAATCTCAAGAAATGCACCCCGAATGCAAAGAAAATATATTTCTTCCCAAAAGTCGAGTTCTATAAACTTATGACAGTGGGTCTACAGTCCAACCTCGTTATAACGAAACAGTTTATAATGAAATAATGGATATAACGAAGGACTGACGATTCCCCTTGGAAGCTCAGTCAACACGGGCTATAATGAAGCTACGGCTATAACGAAGTAATCGCTGGGCCCCTTCAACTTCGTTATAACGAGATTGAACTGTATATGTAGACATAAAACACCAAGGAACTTCCAGAACGCCAAGAAATTTTTGCTAATTAAAAGCACGGACATTCGAGCTTCACTGCATGCATTGTAATAGCGATTTTGACAACAGCCCATCCGTTTGGGGAGAGGCATGGTTCAAAATGCCAAGAATTATAATTAAGGATTGCACATGACATTTTCAAACGCACAAAATTTGAACACTGACTGCAATTCTTTTCCAGTCATTACATGCACACCAAAAGCTACCCTTGCATTACCCCATGTAGCATTAAAACAACCTCATCTACTCCGTGCAGTATTTCGAATCATGGCTGCAAGCAGCTACACCTCCAACTGTCTGCATACAATGCCCCAGTCATACAACATGCCAATAAAACTTGGGTTGGGCCTAGTTGGTACATGATGTTGTGAAGGTATAGGATGCGCAATCAAAGGACGAACCACGAAGAAAGACACAGAGACACACACAAGCGCTTGTGTGTGTCTCTGTGTCTTTCTTCGTGGTTCTTCCTTTGATTGCGCATCCTATACCTTCACAACAACATGCCAACACTGCGTTGTTCATAGGGTTCGACCACTTGGTACACAACAATAAAGGCCATGGCTCTGGAACGAACAACAGAAAAACATCCCCGCAGACAGTCAAGACTGAGATCCTTGCCAACCTCAGCAGGCGGGGACAACCGAGTGGTCACCAAGTGGGCCCGGTCACCGAAGCCTCTCCGCAAAACGCTGCACAGGGCCTTGCTGACCGCCCTCGCCTTGGAGCCACTGAAATCTGCCAGCTCAGCCCGAAGGGATAGGGCCTGCACGGCTGAGTCCAAGTCCCCCTCACTGAGCCTGCGCAGCAGAGGTTAAATCACGAGTGATGAGGGGGAAAGATCGTGGTTACTGTGCAGTAGCACGCAAAACTGGAAGCCACTCCGAAATTTCTTGAATGCCGTCCTGCAGTGTTTCCTCTCATACTTCCTTCCGTAAGATAACACTCCTTTTATGGGAAGAACATTTGCCACATCAAGCCTACCAGCCATACCTGGTCTCTTCAGCATCGCAAGAATACAGTGCATACTGTTTCACAACAATTAAGGGGGACACTGGTCTTGGACTTATTTTCTCTATTTTTAGTCCAATCCTAATGAAACTGTACCACTTTGCTCAGTTTTCTATACTGATTTCAACAATGAAATTACCTTTCTCATAAATTAGGCGGTTCCCAAGATAAATAATTTTAATCAGTCATTCATTAGTACCTCGGTGCAAAAGAAACTGCTACATAGTATGGTGAGTAAAGAGTAAAATAATCATAACCATTTTTCCATTTTACCCTCATTGGTAATTTTACAGCACTTGGAATATCAAATTCAAGGCATGAATATAATGCACCGATAAGTAGTAGTATAAAACTTTATTCTGCAAAATGGGACGGGGTTTAGGGGTCGAGGTCTTCAGCAGCATCGATAAACTTTGCGAAATTATACATTTCTGAAGTGCGATTGAAGAAATCTGCTTCAATTATTGCACATACTGTGCCTTCAGCTTCCGTTAGCAAACAATATGACATCTCTATCTGTCCTAGACGTTGAGATATCAACATACTAAGACAGCCAGAGGTCCAAAATTTTCATGCCATTAAATTATCTGCTCCTGCATAAATTCAGCCCACACAATGATCTGAATTTAATATTATGGTCAAATTGTTGATTTCATGAAGGAAAAAATTGATACAGTTGGAAAATAATAGCCGTAGATTCCACAAACGTCATTTTTTGACAATCGATTTTTTGGTCATTTTTTGGTCTCAAAGACCAGTGTCTCCCCCCTTAAGACACAGTACACACAGCCAGAGAACGTGGCTGATGACTCACAACAAGAAGCAGTCGAAGGTGCGCTCAAATGGAAGCGGTGTCACAAAGAGCACCTCGAAGCTGTCCGCTGAACACGAGTCAAGGAAAGTGATCGCCAGGCCAGCCTCGTGTTTGACCTGCAAATCGAAGCAAAACGCTCACAGCTGCTATGTGCCAAGGCCTTCTATTTATGACTGTTACGGAGGAATATCACAACACTAAAAGGAAGCGGAGTGTATCATTTTTAAGTCTGGGGCTATTACACTTTACGATTTTATTCTACTCGGAAAGTTAGCTTAAACGGCTGGAAGTGCAGTTACTAAAGAGTAACGAGGATGAAAGAATAAACAGCAGACAGGTGGATCATTAATGAGGAACAGATCACTCTGTCCCCTGCAAGCTCAGATACATCATGTCGTTAAAAAGCGCTGACGTCAAGAGTCTGCCAGAGAGAGGGAATTTAGGTGATTTGAAAAACAGAAAAGTAGAACGTACAGCAGAGTGACAACGTCAGACCATCCCCTCTCTAATAACAGAATAAAACAAAGTTCGCTTCCAAAGTGGTGTAGACGTAGTTTGTTTATACTATTTGAAAAATACTGAAACAACATTTTCACTAAAGCCATCACATTGTAATATTATGTACCAGATGTGCGCCTCTCAAATGCCAGATGGGCTGCACCTACAATGTGTAAAGAGTGCCACCACAGTAGCATTAAAATCAATTAATGGCTTCTGCAATTGTGTGTGTGGTGAGGAAATGCAATAAGAAATGCAACAATTTACTTTACTGCAGCAAAGAAAGGACTCATTTGAATTTTTTCTGGGACTACTATCATTTATAGCTGAAGATGCAACATGAACTTGGCCGCTGTATGGGGGAAAAAAACAATGGCTAATATGTTAAAACCAGTTTATGAGAGTGGGAGGACAGGGGCAACTTTGCAGAAAAACTATGTTACATCTCCTTCATTACATTCATTGGTGCATATATTCACCCATTATATTTACCAGGCTTAGCTCCTGTGCATAATAACACTATGGAGATACCGTATTTACTCGCATAATAGGCGCACTTTTTTTCTAGTAAATCCGGCTCAAAGTTAGGGGTGCGCTTATTACGCGGGGTAAAATTTCCGGAAATTTTTCGACTCGCAAAATTCAACATACCGCATAAACGCACCCGTGTACGGGTCTCCTGTTTTCCCGAAGGAAATAATTTAAAAAAAAATATCCGTGTAAGGGCCGCACCCAAACTTTCCACGATCCACGCGGGAATGGCCTTCAAAATGCACGCGCTGTGGCCTCCGCGATCGGCTCCGGCTGCGAGCAACGCGCGCTTGGTCGCAGAGGCCCCACACACGCACAGGAGCTTCTAGGTGCCGCCCACGGATAGCGCCCAAGGTCAAGCTTATCATCATCATCAACTTTTTCGTCCGCCGCGAGCAGCTGCGAGCTTTCGCTATCCATATCAACATCAGCATCACCAGCTCCAGTTTTTTTATGGCTGTCAAAAGGGCCAGTTTCTGTCGTGTTAGTTCATCGTAGTTGTGGCTTTCTCGCGCTGTCGCCGAGCGTTGCTTCTTTAGCACGACGGACAAGTGCCATAATAGCTACACGGCTGGGAGTTAAATCTCGAACACGGCAAGCATGCGGCAGGCCGGAAATTCGATGTGGACGAGAAGTGCGGCAGTTGCGACTGCGCCGTGCCTAAATTTTCGTATGCGACTCGTATCTCTGCGGTTTTCGGGGTCCTAAGTCGGGAAAGTTTCCGGCTGACGAAGCTTTCCAAACAGACGTTTAAAGTGAGCATCCCTGAAAACTGTGTGCGGCTGTTCCACGCGATGTCGTTGTGCGTGCTGTGGGTCAGCAGCATCTGCGACGGCAGCAGCACTAGTGAGGACTAGTAGTAAGTTAAGCAAGAACTTTGTTAAAATAAAGATTGTGGAGGTGGGGAGGCATCGGCTTGCAATCGTGGAAATACAGTACTGATCACAGTGCCAATTTCGGGGTGCGCCTATTATGCGCGGAAATAAAAAAATCCGATTTTTCGCAACCGAACTGGGGGTGCGCCTATTATGCGAGTGTGCCTATTATGCGAGTGCGCCTATTATGCGAGTAAATACGGTAAATAACAGCTCCCTCAGAAAATCATACTTTACAAGCAGCTTACACCGGGTAATTAAAGATGCAATAATTCAGTCACTGGATGCAGGTGGTGACCGTGACCACGAAGCTACCCTGTTTAGCCGCACTGGGAAATTCACGATAGATTTCTTTCTTCCTTATTCACACAAAACCGAAAAGATAAAGTAAAGGGCACGAAAACAGTCTGTCTTGCTTTTATGATAACAGTTTCTTTTCTACGCTAGCCTGCATCTCAGCATGCCATCCTTACCCTGAGGTAAGACTCAGTGCTGACTGAAGAGCAGGCATTCAGAAAGCCACCGGCATCCACCAGAACTAGCGGATAGCTCGCATGGAAGTGCTCCAACGACGGCTGATTGGCGACTTGCTCAGTGCACAATGTGACAGCCTGTGAGGTGAAATCTGACCGGGCTGCAAAGATAGAAGGTGGCAGTGGGGTAACAACACATCAGACCGTGCTATGGCGGCCAACCTATCTAAAAGGCGTCAACGCTGGCTACTATAGCTCAATAAGTGAACAACCAAAGCTGGGTTAGGCCAGAAAGAATGAAAAAAAAAACCAGCACTCTGCCGACACAAGAATACTAGATGGCATAAGAGCAGCATTTCATAAAACGAGGATCAGTCAAGGCAGCAAAAACAAATACAAAAAAAAAATCCAGGTTAACTTTTACTACTTCGAGTACTTTAACGGGCACTGACATTGCACACAACATGCTTTGTCAAATTTCACCCTCTGGTGGCTTGTCCTTCAAGGTGGCTCAGTGGCCAAATGCGTTGGCCACTGAGCCAGCATGACGGGCATCCACAAGAAGTGTTCAAAAGTGTGAAGCACGCGTTGTGAGCAGCTGTTCCTTCCCCTTCTTACACAGAGTGAGCAGGACAAAGCGGGCGGCCTGGTACGAGCTCATCATGGGGCTCAGCTGACGCTTCATCAGCAGGTGAACCAGGTAGAGGGTCATCACAAATCCCGAGAACGCTCCTGGTCCCTGGTCAGAGAGAGAGAGGAAGAGGAGGCCCCATGTGGGACACTGTCACAACAAAGTAAGCCACTGTGCTCGGGCATCTGAGGCAACCCAACCTGCATCTGGTTCTTTTGCCGGCAGGTGCTATTTTCAACATGCGATATGGAACACCTTGGAAGACCGCTGTTCAAGTGCCATACAAAAGCAATAGCCTCTGGACATTTAAGAAATAGTGCCTTAATTCACAAATCACATTACAGACATTACAGAGCTTGAAACGTTGCCTAGTGGCAAGGTTTCAAGCTCAGCTCGATAAGAGAAAAACTGCAAATAAAAGAAATCAGGCGTGGTACAGTAAGTGGAGTTCGAAGTCACAAGGCTGTATGCGGGCTACAAGGGATGCCACTGCGAAGGGCTCAGGGTCAATCTTGACCGCCTGGGACTTTTTAACATGCACCGACATTGCACAGAACTTGAGTGTGTTTGCATTTCACCTCCACTGAAATGCATCCACCATGAATGCGATTCACCCTGGGACCACAGGTAATGGGAAATGAACGGAGGAAATTTGGAGCCCAATTTTTAAAAAAGTCCCGCAGTTTCGTAATATCATTTGTAGAGGTGATTTTCCAGCCTCTGTTCCTCCAACTGTAGCTGCCATTAAGCATCTCCTAAAAAACGACAGCTTCCACTGGCTTTTCACGGGCAATCCTCCGTGCGAAGGAAGACAGGCATATGCGAGGATCTTTGGGGCAATGCTGGAGTGGCAATGTTTGTGGAGGGCTCGTAAATGACGAGACATGCCTCCCCGGTGCAAGTGCCAAGTCTCACCTGGTCTAGGTGGCGCTTCCTCAGCCACACCTTCAACAGACGGGTGGCCTCGACGAGCGCGGGAGCCTGTGCCAGCTTCTCGGCGAGGAACCTCGCATTGGCCACCATGCGCATATCGGACAGCACCGAGGCATTGTAGTGCGGTGACGGCAGCTCGTCTGCAGTGCCTGTTGTAGAGCATGGGAAGAGAAGTGCGCCACGGCCTCACTGTAAACCTCGGGTCCTCAAACTGGACCACACGGAACCCCTGGGTTCATTGGCAGGCTTTTTGGGCCCCTTCAGCACCCATTTCCTTGCATGACCCCAGCCCCCATTAAAGGGGCTATGCAATGAATTAAAAGTCACTTGTAAATGTCTTCAATGCTTAGAGATGATGCTAAGAAGCATTCACACCAAGTATGAGTCTTCGGAACTGAGCCCGCAATTTATTATGAATTTTTAAAAACCGTGTTTTTTAAAATTCGCAGGACGATTGGTGTCTTCGTAGTGACCGATTTTGAAACTCAAATCGGGAAAATAGATGTCACTAGTCCCATGATGTCGGCATGCCACCACACACTGTCATTCGCTGGAGCCACGGCAGCCACGATGTCACGGGCACGCTTCCGGTAGCCGGGAAAATCGCCTGCTCGAGCCGTCGCGCGATCCCCTCGGGCAAGCGCGGGCCAGGGCATTGCCTTCGCGCATATGGTTTCAGTTTACCTATGCCGCCTCTTTCTGTTGGGAGTTCGGTAGCCACTCGCAGTGCCTTTGTCGCAGTGACAAGCGAAGAAATTCAACACACGCCGCAATCCAG
Source organism: Amblyomma mixtum (assembly GCF_055824585.1). Taxonomy (NCBI): domain Eukaryota; kingdom Metazoa; phylum Arthropoda; class Arachnida; order Ixodida; family Ixodidae; genus Amblyomma; species Amblyomma mixtum. The sequence continues at coordinate 47,297,575 of NC_143018.1, forward strand.
GAAGGCGAAGAGAGACCGGAGAGACAATGCCGATGCTTCTGCTGGGGTGCCGGGTGCGACAACCGGAAGTTGCAAACCGAATGTCAGCGAATGACGTATTCATGGGCGGGGCCCAGTCCCAGAGCTGTTTTCTCCGCGTGTACGAGTTGAGGGGGGAGAAGAAGAGCGTGAATTTTAATCGTCTATAACTTCGTTGTTATTGACGCTAGCTCTAAAATTCTTGCGCTGGGGTGATGAGTGATGGAATGCCTGTCTCTCGTCTGGTTTACGTAATCTCAATTAATTTATTGCACAGTCCCTTTAATTTCCTGACCCACTTTAGCTCAGAAATTATTACACTGTAATCGCTTACAGCAAACTCTTTCACAGTGCAGTCAATCTTCATTAATGGAACCTGGAACATTATTTGCGGGCCTCGGCATCTACAGGTTGTTTTTCATTAATTTCTGGCAGGCAGGGACAGGAGACAAGAGACACAGGGTTCCTCAAGATCGCTCGGAAGTTTTTTGGGGGGTAAAAATATTGAAAAGTCCTGCTGCAATTGCTTAAATCTCTTTTGTACCTCTTAGTGATTTCTTTTTAAATAAGAGACAGAGAAAACAGCACCACACAATGTGCTTCCGGTCTCTGAAAATCTATACCTTGAAAGCGATGTTGGAGAACTGTTTGGCACAAAGCAAGAATACTAAACAGGCATCACAGAGTGCTTACTTTGTACCAACTGGGCCAGTGAGAGAGAGGATGATCACGAAAAAGGTACCCACGTTACAAAATGAGATTACAGAGTGAGCTCGTAGTGATGCCATGCTTGCATAATTTTACTGCTGACCTGGAATCAAGTCACTATGCACCGACCACTTTCTGGCTCAGAGGTCAGCTCTCCGGATAGCATGGATAGGAGAGGTGAAGATAAAAGAACAAGATCAACACGAAAAAAGGAGTCTGAATGGTAACGCACCACTGTGTGTTGTCTGGTAGAACCACGTTGACCTCAGGTTGCTGCGTGCAGGGACAAACCGGGACTCCTTGAACTGCTCCGAGCACGGGTACGGTAGGAGACGGACTTGGAAGTATTTCCCAGCATTGCCTGCGGTTCAAGTTTTCAAGAACAAAAAGCACAGCACTGATCAGAGTGCCATCACATACAGCATTTATGCCAAGGAAGGTGGATTGATAATTGATGCTTGTGAATTTTTAAGGTGCAAGCGCATCTGGGGCCAAAGAGCGCCCTCAAGGTGGGGTCAAAGACCCTAAAAAAGCCGAGCGCCAGGACAGGGGAAAGCTTGTACCCACTGTATCACCGGCGGGCACCCGGCGGCACTGGGGATCGAACCCCGGACCTCCCGTAAGCGAGGTGGGTGCTCAAACCATTAGACCACCACTGCAGTTGAAGGTGGTTTGAGGACCCTCTTTCTTTCTTACATTTTCCCCTCTGAATGGACTCAGTTTGGTCGTTTCAACACTAGGAAAGGGCAGCATAACTAGGCCTAAACTAGCAGTAGCTCTTCAGATTTCACGGAATAAACTGAGGGAACAAAGCGTACCATAAAACGTAAAGAGCACGCATGCGCGCACTACAAACCTTGACCTCTTCTCAATTCGAACAATTGACTCAAACCTCCTGCCTACACATGTAGAAAGGAAGACGGCTTGACCCCACTCGGTTCGGTCAGACACCAGGCTGCACCGGCCAATTACAAAATTGGCAGTGCGATCCCAATACTTCCCATATTTCCTAATATTACCCGCAGGAAAAGGTGGCGCCATCGTCTATGCGCGCTTATCAAAGAGCATTTCATCCGCTGCGGGGATGCCGGGAAGATGAGGTTTCATATATGGCTTGGCTAGCGTTGGGCCGAAAATGCAGATTCTGTGTCGTATGTGGTAGTTGCGCTGCGATCTTCTTTCCTATGCACAGACTGAACTATTTCAATAGAGCAATTTTCACTTTAATAAATTTTTCTCCAGTGAAAGTTTCATGTTATGCTGGTATAGAAACATTTAGAGTATTTCTTCGAGGTCTTCCACGAGAAGAGTGGTATTGTTACGGCTAAATTCACGTTTCATGTCCAACAATAGCCCAGCCAAATACAATAAATTCAGTGGGCACTGTGGCTCCCTAAAGTGCTGCAAGGTGAAAGCCTCTTTTTCCACACTATTTGTTTTTTTTTATTTATTGTTGTATTTTTCATGTTTTATTTTTCATTTTTGTTTCTTTTATTATTTTTAGTTTTTATTTTTATTTCCTTATTTTATTTTTTATTCCTTTTATTTCATTTATGAAGCCCATGCATTCATTAAATGCGCCTTTATTGATGCTCAAACCTTGAGCCTTCGTGGCGGAGTGGTAGCGTCTCCACTTCAAATGCCAAAGGGCCTGGTTCGATTCCCAGCCTCGACGCAGTTTCTTTTCAAGTAGTGACGCCAAAACACAGACACATCTGCCGACGCGTCTGCTAACGACAGTACGAGGCATTAAAGGCATTAAAGACATCTTCCTGGCATTCCTACACCTCTCCGCGGTAGATGAAGTGCACCACTGCCAGCTTACCCTCTAGGTAACATGGGCAAACTCTATGGCTGTGACCACCCTGTCACAGAACGCTTCCTTATCTCATCTCTCTATCCGGCTTTTGGCCACTCCAGCTAAGTTAGTTTCCCTTTCCTTGATATCCACTCCGTCACCCTTGGCAGCCAACTGTCACTGCATTACATCTGTTGCCCAGGTCAGTTTTCTCCCGTTAATTTCCACCAGGAGTTCGTGCACCAGTCATTCTTGCTCTCTTGTTAGAGAGGCAGACAGCTCTACCAGTAAGCACTGCTACCACTAAACACTCGACCAGTGGGCGAGAGAACAAACACGGGTTAATGACATCATAATCGAAATCAAGAGGAAGAAATGGGTTTGGGCAGGGCATGCAATGCGAAGGCAAGATAACCGCTGGCCCTTAAGGGTAACGAGCGGATTCCAAGAGAAGGCAAGCATAGCAGGGGGTGGCAGAAAGTTAGGTGGGCGGATGAGATCAAGAAGTTTGTGGGAATACGGTGGCCGCAACTGGTGAAGGACAGGGTTAACTGGAGAGACATGGGTGAGGCCTTTGCCCTGCAGTGGGCGTAGTCAGGCTGATGATGATGATTTGCCACCAAAGCCACACCATAGTTTTATGGTGGAAGCCTTGAATGACAGCCCACCTCGAGTTGGCGTGTAACTGAAGCCCGTTGTAGTTGTATAAATCCGCAAGCCAAGAGCCAATCCCAGAGCAATAAGAAGAAAAAATAAAGAAGAGAGAAAGAAAGGAAGAAAAGGGGAGCTAAAATGAAGGGACATCATGACTCCCACTGAATGCCAAGCTGCAGCCCAGTTGAGCCAGTAATTTTTCTTCCTCAGAGCACTTGCCTGACGGCCTGAGGACCAGTGCTGGCATCGAGATGTCCCCCTGGTGAGCGCTGAATGCCATCTCCTCGACCAGTTCGGACTTCCTGAGGCGGGAGGCGATCACGGCCAGGAACAGCGCTCGCTTCTGGTGGTAGCGCTGGTTCAGAAAGTCCGTCTTCTCAAAGCACTCCTGGTGGCCAGAGGGAAACGTTAAAACTTTGGGTCAAATTCAAGGTGACGCATATGGATTGCTAGTTTGTGAACAATACTCAAGAAAAAAAAACTATTCGCACTTGTGAAGAACAAATATTTAAAAAATTACAGTAGAATCTCGATGATATCATCACAGTTATGAATTTCGAGATGATACGAATTGATGCAATTCCCTGACCAGAGTGCACTGTGCATGAAGTGCTGAATTTCGCATGTTCCAAACACTAATCCACGTCATTATGATTGATAGGAACGCATGAACCGCAACCACACTCTTGATCACTAAATGCTGTCTGCACATCACCAAAGTTGCAATCACCAGTTGTGCAATACATGCTGTGAGGTTATCGCATTCATTCCGGCCAAATTGCACTAGTAAATTTTTCCTGGCATGATGGTCCCTTAATCCGCAATAAAAATTACAGCGCACAATAGAGGACTCCTTCAGCTAGCTACACTTATGTAAACCTTACAGCATTTTTGGTAAAATAAATTGTGTAAGAGCATTTTAATCTGAATGTGTTCAGCCTGAGGTGATCACTTTCAAATCACTTCCGACTACAAATCGCCAGCCACGTGGTACAGACCATGAGCAGTGGCGTGTGGCCGTAAAGCAATCCTATCAGCCATAAGTAGGTCAGAGTGAATGTATTTCCCATGCTCAGCTTGTGGATTTTTTTTAGTTTTGGGTGATACAAACATTTTTCGAGACCCCGTGAGATTCGGATCATTCTAGTTCTACTATAATGCGTTAAAGGAATCTGTTATGACAAATTAACGAGTTCTTTCACTACATTATGGCATGTGTACTCCCTGCTTACGGTATTTGTGTGGACTGTGATAACTGATTTTCCTGTACGTTATTCAGAAATAATCTGGACTTAGCAATAGCAGTTTTTACCAACTTGTGATAATGCTTTTATGATTCCCCACCACCACCCATCATATAATGACCTTTTAGGTCATTACATGAATAAAAATGCAACTAGAGTACCGTTTATATGAATCGAGAACTAGCCTCAGAGTGAAAGAACTGAACATTTGGTGAACGATGTTCTACTGTGCGTGTAGCGCTTAGTAGATGAAAAGCACACTTATTGACAATTACATTTCATGAATGGCTCCCAAGCATGCACCACTGAATCAAACCTAGCTAGAAGTAAGGCCAGCGAGTGATATGAGAGGACAATATGACTGAGGCACCCTTTCACTTTTGCACACTGCCAGAAGTAAGGCATTGCCTAGGGTTCATGGGGGACACTACCCTAGAGAGAGAACTTTTGAACCACTTGTTCGATTTCATTGAAACTTGCAAGGCTAGATTATATAACTGCTGGGACCAGCTCTGACAAATTCCATTATTCCAGAATAAGTATGAAGCACATTATGCAACGCTTATAGCAAAGATGACCATGCCTGCTTTAAAAAGCTATCGCACAGAAAATAAGGGTAATTTCCCAATTTTTTTTTTGTATGATGGCTAAGCAATGTCCAGAGTGCACAACTGTAATTATTTTGCTTAGTTTTTCTCTATTTTAAAAGAATGCTACCAATAAAGAATGATGTTGGTTATTCATTTTGCCCTTTTCTTCTATACTCATTCTTTAGTACAAAAAAAAAACAGAGGGAAAAAACAAATGCACTGACCACACAGTTGTGTTGCCCACAAAATTTTGCCCCAGAAAGCCTGCTACAACACTAATACGTATTGTCAAGTGATAGCGGAACAATAGTTCTCCCAAGCTGACAGTGTACTAAAAAAAACAGGGAAGAAAAATGAACTCACAAGATTGAAAATCACCTCAGTTAGTTTTCACTGCTCAAATGTTCAAGAAAACACCCCAGACGAATAATGAAAATCGGCACAGGTGACCCCAGCAGGGATATAAACCACCCAAGCAAGTTTCAATGAAATCGAGCAAGCGGTTAAAAAGTTCCGTCTTTAGGGTAGTGTCCCCCCTTAAGGGGGACACTACCCCTACTCCCCCCTTAAGGAGGACACTGGTCTTAGACCTATTTTCCTTATTTTTAGTCCAATCCTAATGAAACTGTACCATCTTGCTTAGTTTTTTATACTGATTTCAACAATCAAATTACCTTTCTCGTAAATTAGTCGGATCCCAAGATAATTAATTTTAATCCGTCATTCATTAGTACCTCGGTGCAAAAATAACTACTCAATAAAAAATCATTTTTAATCCATGGCTACATAGTATGGTGAGTAAAGAGTGTGATAATCAAAACCATTTTTCCATTTTACCCTCATTAGTAATTTAACAGCACCTGGAATATCAATGTTTAATATCAATGTTTAAAGTGTGGTTGAACAAATCTGCTTCGATTACTGTACACACTGTGCCTTCAGCTTCCCTTAGCAAACAATATGACATCCCTCTCGGTCCTAGATTTTGAGATATCAACATACTAAGATAGCCAGATGTCCAAAATTTTCATGCCATTAAATTGTCTGCTCCTGCACAAATTCAGCCCACACGATGATCTGAATTTGATATCATGGTCAAAATGCTTATTTCTTGAAGGAAAAAACTGGTACAGTTGGAAAATAATAGCTGTAGATTCCACACGCCATTTTTTGAAAATCGATATTTTGGTCATTTTTCGGTCTCAAAGACTAGTTTCCCCCCTTAAAGGTGCAGTGAAGAAGAATCTGAACTCACATTTTTGCCGCTGGAACTCAATCTACACGTTCCGAGCATTCTTAGAAACCTCGATTTATTGCCCTGTGTGGCCGATTTCTCTAATTAAATCGAATTAACGTACAGTTCCCGCCTTTTTTTTTAAATCCTTCCTGTACGGTGGGCGGAGTCGACCAACGCGTGGAGTGCCTTTCACCCAGTCCCGTGGTGGCTTGCCGCTCTGCCATTGGCGGAGTAATAAGTAGTAATCCGTAGAAGCAAATAGTCCGCGCGTATTTTTATTTCTGTGGGCTTATTTTGCAGCTATATTATATGCGAATGAAACCATTTATTCACAGAAACCTAAAAAACAAAATAAAGCGAAAGCAAAGCCTCCACGGAGCTGGCTGAAAGGCACTCCACGCATTGGTCGACTCCACCCACCGTACGGGGAAAATTCAAAAAATAAAGGCGGGAGCCAGACGTTAATTCGATTTAATTAGGGAAATCAGCCTCACAGGGAAATAAGTCAAAGTTTCTAAGAATGCTCGGAACATGTAGATCGATTTCCCGCGGCAAAAAGACAAGTTCAGATCCCTCTTCAGTGCACCTTTAATGGCTGCTGACCTGCTGAGCACTCACCAGTGGCATCTCCAAAGCCAGATCCACAATGGCATCGGGGCCCACGGCTCCACCAAAGGCATGGCTGCCAACCACTTGGACAGACTTGGGAGGCACGAAGCGGAAGCGGCACTTGGGGTCACGCGGCAGTGTGGCCGGCAGGGGCAGGGGCACTTTCTTCAGGAGGGCTTCGGGTTTATCCTGGAGTAATTTGTACGAGGAAAGACGGTAAGTGAAAAAAACAATATGCACAACACAGCAAGCAAAAGCCCCCCCCCACAATCATTCAGAGAGAAAGAGAGAGAGAGAAGCTCTTAAACTAAAAAAAAAACAGAGAATTTAGCCGACGTTTAAATCCCCTGCCTTGCTACTTTGTGTCGGGAAGGGATTCAAGGAAAGAAAGACTGAATGACAGAGGTGTAGGAAATGGGTTGACAAAGTTCACTGCGTACAGAATGTGCAACGAGAGTCCTAAACGGACGGATTAGAGTTTGTCTAGAAGACCAATGTCATCCAAATAAACAAATAAGAAGCTCATCTAGGCCATTTGCATGACGGCTTTTGATGCAGTGTTGTGCCATTATGAAATCAACGAAAACAACGTTTTGACCTGCGGGGTGACTTTGTGGTTTCAGTGTCTGGCTGCTGAAACGAAGGTGGCAAAACTGAATCCCAGTCGCTGTGGTCATGTTTTGATGGAGGTAAAATGCAAAAGGTGTCAGTGCATTGTGTAAAGTCGGCGCACATAAAAGAACACGAGGCAGTTGAAATTAAATCAAAAGCCCTCTACTAAGACATCCCTCATAACATATATGCAGCCTTCAGACAGTAGCCACATATCAATTCTAGTGACACTTTCATCACTGCTTTGTAGAAATTTCCAGGACTGCTATGTACATACTGCACTGTATAATTAGCCGCCAGTGTGGCGACGACAGTATTCACCATGTAGTGAAGCATCTTGAAGTAACTACAGGCATAGCTAAGTTCAGCCATACAAACCAAACTAATGGCTTTGGTTTGATGCCTATTGATTTTTGGCTCACAGAGCACAGAGTCAAGAAGCAGGCCTTGGTGCCTGTATCTAAAAACTGAAATGAATATTAATTACGGTGGGCTACACGCCTCTTAATAATTAAGGAGACTAACAGAATAGTTAAAAAGTTAACTATTCATTATTAGTTAACCAGCCTGCTAGTTAGCACATCTTAGCTGCACTCCGATGCACTACACCGCTGACAATGCTATGACTATGACAATGCTTCTAACTTCAAATCCTATTTTTAAAAATTGTGTAAAGTCTTAGGTGAAACACCCTCTACTGGTATTTGCTTGCTTTCACCTTTCTGAACAGGCATAAGGCCCCAAATCGCCCCCAAGTAACAAAATGGCTCCAGCTACCCCAGCTGCAACTGACCTGGGCACGATCCCATGATGGAATAGTGGTGAGCGTCTTTCGAAAAAGGCCCAGCCATGCATCAAACTGATGAACGTGCTTCTCCTTTGGAGTGATCTCCTTCAGCATGTCTGAGAGCTGCAACATTGTAGACACAAAGCAGTTGATGATAAGCTCTCGGTGGAAAGCAATCACAGGAAATATTAAACAAACAAACAAGCAAACAAAAAAAGAAAACCCAAATATTCGCAGACATCTTTTCAGCTATTACTTCATTACCATGTAAATGACAGTTTGAACAGAAACAACCGTTACTTGTCAGGCCTTTCAAAAGTACACTAAGAAATCTCAACTGGAGCGGGATAAAGCTGACTAAGTCTGGTAGATCTCGATTACAAAACAGCCACTCTGACCAGATTTGAAGTGTGTGTTCTCTTTTCGTATTTCTAGCAAACATTCTTCTTCTTTGTTTCAATGATAACAATAAAAAAGAAAGAATAAGTTTGAAAATTAAAAAAAAAACTAAACTTTCGCGATGCATTCCGAGATATCTTAGGTGTATTAAGCAGATCAGACAGCGACTATACTGCAGTGATTTAGAAAAGCAAGAACTTCAACATCAACATCTATAAGTCAACAACAAAAAAAAAAACAGCATGGAATACAAACTGCAAGACAATCTGAATATTTGACCATGCTCATCTTTGAGCCAGGAGTCCAACTGATACAAAGTGTACATCAAGTGCTGTACTTGCACCATCTTGTAAACAGCAAAGCAGTGCTGAGAAAATGGCTTTCAGGCAGCACTCAATATTAGAAGTGGCTGCATGAAACCACCACACCGAGCTAGCCAAGGTGCACATCGAAAAAAAAAAAAAAAAAGCTTTAAGGAGCAAAACCAAATGTTTCTGCAAGGCTCTAATGGTGTTCTAGAACAGCAGTACTTGCTATTAATTTTGCAAAAAAGTTAGGATCTAATTATCCAGATCCTTGGAACAAGTTTTATGTAATTGGTAACGCTTTTTTGAATGGTTGCATGTTCACTATTGTAGTCTCATTGGTTTTCAGTTCCTTGTTGGGATCAGATAGCAACACAGGCCCAGGCATCGCTTATGTCTTAGTTTGATCTTAAATAAGTTTTTTTTATCAGTCAGCAATTTTACTATGTTTATACATGCTTCCATTTTGCAAGGTAAGAATGATTTAGCATTCACGGGGCATCAGTCAGTGCTTTTACTTCCAGATAGAAAAAAAAAAACTTTCTTTTTTAATACAAGGTGCATCTATTTTTGTTTTCCCCGCCTCTAGTCTGCTACACCACTTAAAGGTGCACTGAACAGGAATCTGAACTCATCTTTTTGCCGCGGGAACTCAATCTACATGTTCTGAGCATTCTTAGAAACTTCGATTTATTGCCCTGTGTGGCTGATTTTCCCAATTAAATCGAATTAACGTCCGGCTCCCGCCTTTTTTTTTCATTCTCCCTCGTACGGTGGGCGGAGTCGACCAACGCGTGGAGTGCCTTGCAGCCAGCTCCGTGGAGGCTTTGCTTTCGCTTTATTTTGTTTTTTAGGTTTCCGTGAATAAATAGTTTCATTCGCAGATAATATAGCCGCAAAATAAGCCCGCAGAAATAAAAATACGCGCGGACTATTTGCTTCTACGGACTACTATGTATTACTCCGCCGATGGCAGAGCGGCAAGCCGTCGCGGGACTGGCTGAAAGGCACTCCACGCGTTGGTCGACTCCGCCCACCGTACGAGGGAGAATTAAAAAAAAAGGGCGGGAGCCGGACGTTAATTCGATTTAATTAGGAAAATCAGCCACACAGGGCAATAAATCGCAGTTTCTAAGAATGCTCGGAACGTGCAGATTGAGTTTCCGCGGCAAAAAGACGAGTTCAGATTCCTCTTCAGTGCACCTTTAGGGAGATGTGACCCAACACAAAGGAAAACACCAACATCGACGCGTTACAAAGATGTGATACTATTCATGCATCTAAAGGAAATCCAGGCATAGACTCCACAGTACCAACCCACACGACCATGATTAAGCTAGTGAGATGAAAACAGATACATACTGGAGTAATTTTAGACCTCTATTGTGTCACCATCCTTGCATCATCCATTTTTTTATAACAAATGTAATAAAAATCCCACCCACCTGCAGGCCAAAGAGGTTTGAGTGAAACAGCGTCTCCACCTCCTTGAGGTTGTTCAGCTCCTCAGCAGTTGGTGGCTTGTACAGGTCCGACTTTTTGAGCTTCTTAGTGGTCTGAGCATCAGATGCAGAGTCAACAGCACGCTTCTGACCACCGCTTTCCACCTCTTGTTTGGTGGCACCATCATCCCCAATATCTTTCATAAACTGCGAGATATCTTGGTCCCCATCAGAGTAATCGAAGTCCTCGTCATCTTCAAAGTCCTCCTCCGATTCTGGCTCTGGCGAGGGTTGCTTCGGCAAGGGCTTCTTTGACTTTGCTGGTGCTAGCTTTGCTTTCCGTGCCATCTGAAAATTACAAATCATTTTTTAAAAATCCGGAAAATAATGCCATGAGAACGCTCGTTGATCTTGGAGGTTGTGCTGTAACAACAGCCATCGTTTGCACCGTGTGAGACAAGCTCGTGTTACATCTCCTTTCAGAGATGCTCTACTAGGGCTATGAGGACTGAAGAACCTGGTCAAGGCCAAGACGAACTTCAGATTGTGCTCATAAAGTAAATACACAAAAGAAAGCAGCTCAACATCTCAACAACTGTATGTTCAGAGGCATTTTCAGAAATCTACGCACTCTGACAAGTGACAACCCTACAAAAATGTTCATACCCTGTCATGTTTGCCCAGAAGGTGTGAGCAGTGACTGCACAGCAACGGTGCATGAAAGAGAACTTTATGACCAGAATTGCAGACTTCTCTAGCCTGCTACCCTACGCGAGAGGTACGGAAAAAGGGGACAAAAGGGTCATAACGGATGATAGTCAAGACAGACTGAGGCTAGATGCGAGTAGCACATACCACCTATTTGCAGGCCTGGTACGTAGTAGATACCGAGCATAACAAACAACGCTTACACGATCGTGCGGCCTCACTGCGACACTGGCGCCTCAAGCACTGCACCCTAAACCAAAAGACTCCCGTCAGATTTCTTTCTGCAGTTTTTTTTTTCTTTTTTTTTTCGAGCTGCGCAGAGCAGCACTAGCCCAATCTAGACAATTGTGATGTTAGAAAACGCTCATTAACGCATTAGAGCAGGGTCACAACTCCGATTTTTCACCCAGCAGCATCCATCCGCGCACGCTCATGCGACACAGCTTTAGGACAAGCGCGGATCGCTTGACGGAGCACAATTCTGGTTTTTAGACTCCCACACCTGCTGAAGATGAATTCAGGGCTCACAGTGCGCGCACGAAAGATGCTAGCGTGAACGATACGCTGCTGCGTAACACTCGCGAAAGCTTGATATAAAAGAGAAACCTAACTTTGCAGTTATATCATTGGCGCCCGCAGGAAGGACCGGCTGCGTAAGGTGCACAAGAGCGATATATGAAAGATCAAAATTCTCACAGCGTGAAAATGCAAAGGCTAGCAGGACGAAAGTTTACTAGCTGACATGTCGACGGCAGCTGCTAGAGATTTTCACTTTCATTAAGCGCTGATAAAAGTGCCGCTGTACAGTACCATCGGCTTCGTAGACTTGGCCGGGCGCTTCATTTCAGGGCGAAGTACAGAGTAAAGGCGTCGTAATTTGCCAACACGTGCTTACGACCAGCAGAAAACAACTACCAGGCATCCATGTAGGCCGCCATGTTGGCCCATGTGCGCTACGATCACGTGACCAGAAAGAAGCTACAATAGAAGACAGCGGCCAAGCCAAGCACATCACCTGGGCTTCAGTTTCGTTTCGCTTTTGGAAGCCTTGCGTGGCAAATAGAGAAAGGCAGCTATTTTTTTTATTTATATTTCTTTCCTGACCACAATAAACAAGTTGAGTTACTCGAGGGGACACAATTTGATAACCATTCCATTCCTCTCTTTGAAGACAAAAAATACTAAACAGCGCCAGATTTAATTCCTAAGCTCAGCTCCAAAATCGAAGAGCTAATCAAAAATATAGATTTGAGTGGCAGTAGGCGATCTTTTAATTGTCTCTCTCTCTCAATAATTTCTCTCTCAAACACCCTGCATTTCTCTCTCTCTCTCTGTTTGTTTGTGAAGCGTCTTTTCTTTCTCCATGAAAGCGTCCCGTATCTCTGCCTTCCTTGTCTCACCCCTATAGTTTCGGGTTCGACCCGCTCGTCACGGCCATAGGGCCGAGGCGGCAGAATTGCATGTGCTGTGTAGTCAGTGTCACAGTGGGCTGCTCAACTCTATCGCATACTGTGTATATATCTGGTTCGCCTGCTAAAAGCAATGTGTCTGTGCCTGCACGCAGAATTCTGATCGCAACATCTGTAGTGCAACTGTTTCTGCATGCAATGGTACGTACCGTGAGTGCGTGCCGCACTGAATATTGTTTCTGGAAATGTGGTCAAGATGCGGCGATTATCGTAGAGCTGCAACGTACTCATATACTTAAGCTTCGGTATAATGTAAATTGAAGGCGTCGTGAGCTGCTGTGATCTAGATATCCGTGCGCTTGTCTTGTGCTCAGTTGTCGCAATGGGTCGAGGTCGTCCGTTGCCCTGTTAATGAAACTCACGTGGTCAGAACTCATATGGAGCCATTCATTACAGCATGCCTCAGAGCATGTGTTTATCATATAGGCATTTAGAAATCCGTCACTCGAATAACTTTTGGCATTGTCGTGGGCATGGTTAATCCAGTGCGATACTTATACGTATCCGTCGGTTGTAAAAATTGGAGGACGCTTAAGCTTCGCCTTTAAGAGTGGAACGCGACAGTTGCAGCGCTGCCAGGGAGTCGCCCGCTCGGCGCGACGCCTTGCCCGTTGGACAAACCGAAAAATTGGTTTTTCGAGGAAAAGAAATGATGACACTTGTGTTGATGGACACCAGAACTGCGCATAGTACGATTTTTTTTTTTTGCGCAGCCTCCGAATTATAGGTCACCGGTTCGAATCCCTGCCGCAAGCTAGGTTCTAACTTAGCTAGTCAGTCGATGCTGCACGAAACGCTGAATCTATGACACCACCCGGAACGTTCTGCGGCAAACGGTTGGCATGACGCGATTTTTTCCGACGCGCGGTGCCGACAACTCCGACAACTACGACAATAACTATACGCCGTCGCGTAATGCATACACCACTTTTAAGAAACTGGAAAAATAGCTCAAATGGAAATTCGCCACTCACTGCTCGAATTTATAGCATGCCCTTCGAAAACACGTGCATATTCAATTCATTGGCCTGCAGCAGTTTCATTGCTCTAGCTGATTCGTATACGTCAACTTCGGGCATGGAGGCGCAGGATCTATCATCGTGTCCCTGTTGTCTAGGTGTTTATCTTACACTGCAGATGCTGCATTGAAAAGACCCCCGAGATATAGAGATATTACCCTGAGAACTAGCAGCTCGACATATCTGTCCTCCCAATAAATCTTCACCCCCCCCCCCCCCAAAAAAAAAAAAAAAAAAAAGATTGCTTAATTATGGCGTGTGCGTGAAAATTGTGGTGTGCGCGTGTGTGTGTTTAGCTGCGACATACCGAAACACACCATATATTCATGAATGTCGAATGAATCTAACAATTCCTACTGCTTCAGTCATTTAAACACGCGTGGACTGAATATCACATGAATGTCGATGAGCATCCCGCGGATAAAATCCTATGGATGGAGCGATTTGAGCAAGTCCGCTAATACGTGCTCTCCCCTCCCCCCATCGACGATTTCAAGCCCTCTCCGGTGACTCTCCTTCGCACAACGCCGCATCGACATGCATGCTACCACGTCTCAGTCTCCGTAATGCGCCTGGAGGGCGATGTCTCCTTGCCTCGTTCACGAGTTGCGCGTGTATGCGTCTGGGTCGTGAAATCACGCACGATGCATACAGAAAATATATACCTATATAACAGCGTTGCGCCAAATCTGTAGAAATGTGGTCTGTCGCAGGTCTTCTCTATATGCCGTACTATAGTTGCGAAACTTCTGATTCACGTAGCAATCAGTTAAAAAAGTTCAAAAATCAATGTACAAATTTAAAAACACGGGTTAAAATGCACCCAACTGTTGCGTCCCCTGCGCGCAAGAAGGTGAACTACGTACACGGGATGGTTGCGTCAAAGCGACAGCCACCGCCCCTGCGCACTTTTACCGTGTGTCAGCGTACCTGGAGCCCCTGTGTGTGGCATATATATATAAAAATAAATGAGCGATATCGCTGCGAGCCTGCGGGCTTTATCCGAGCGACTTCCGGCAAAGTGCGATTTATCGCTAGCGCTATGTGGTATTATACCCAAGGTCTCGTTATCCGTGCGACGTCAGACAATGTGCTTATCTTCGCCTTAAGCCTGTTTCACATGGAAGCGAATATGGTAGCGAATCCTGCCGCGGCGACGGAAAAACCTGTTTTGAGTCGTCGCAGCGACGACTCAAAACAGGTTTTTCCGCCGCGGCGACAGGATTCGCTAGCATTTTCGCTGGCATGTGAAACAGGCTTTACGTTGGTCGGCGCAGTATCCTGCCCTTTTCAAGTAATCGTATCCTTTCCCACAGCTCTACATTCTCCCATCAGAGGATCCTTCAGTGCGAGAAACGCGATCTTTGCCGCTGCCATGCCTTCCTGGCGGCGCTTTGTTATTAGTTCAACGAAACTTGCGTCACCCTTCCGACATGTGCAAGTGATCGAGTGCTTGTTCCGCGCGCGGTCGTTTTGTAGCACTGCTCCGCGCCACCGTTTCCAAGAACTGAGTGTGCTGCACGTGCGAGCTTCGGTTTGCGTCAAACGTGATTGACGGTTTAGTTTTTTGACAGTCGCCGCGCTTTTTGCGGTAAATGCACACTGCTGGGGTCCGGAGCGAGTTATAAACGGACGTATACGTACTACGCGAGCTTCGAATTGCGAATCGGCACCCGCTGTGTTTGGGCTGCGGCGTCCGCGCTTTTCCTGTTGCGTGCGATTGCCACCGAGTGTTGCAACGTCTGGCGAAGGCCGTTGCCGCCGGATCAGCTCGGCGGCTTGGCTCTGGCAATGGCGACGGCGTCGAGTTGGTTCAGCCCCGACGCTCAGCTCATCCCCAGGGATGCTGCGACGGCACACCGCGTGCAAGCGCTCATTTCGCGATACCTTCCTGTCATCAACGAGTTGATCGACGTTGACCAGGTGCGCTTTGCGTTTCTCCTCTACGGCACGATGAACTCTCGGCATGGTGCAGCAAGACATCCTTGTTCACGGCCGCTGGTGGATTACTTGACCGGCGTCACGTCGGATTTTCGTGTCGTGAGGAGCTGCGTGGACGAGTGTGGTGCGTCGGCGGACGAAATCGTTATGGAGATACTGTATGTTATGCACAAGTTCGAGCCGATGCGGAGGATTTTCGACGTCTGCAAGCACCGAGCGGGGACGTTGTTCCAGTCGCCCCGGCGGGTCGGCAAGTTTTGGTGAGCATGCATTTTAATATCCCGTCGCTGAAAGCAGGACCTTGGCATTGAGCAGTTCGGACGGAACCGACCCGATGAGCGCGTCCCATATCTGTTTACAGAGTTCACGCATCCCGCCATTTTCGATATATTTGGTGACATATGCCGACGCACCCCAACTTCCCAATGGGCACTGAAATTCCCTTGGACGTCGTGCGGATGTTCAGGATGTCTGCAGGACGTCGAAGGGAGTTTCAGGGCCCATTGGGTTGTTTTCGGCCCAAGGGACCGTGCAAAAGAGGTGAGTGGCATTTCTGCGGGATGCATTTGGAGTGAATGAGAAAATTCATAAAAAGGAGGAGGGCAGTTTTTAGGATCGTTTTTTTTTTCTAAACTTTTTCTCTCTGAAAGTGTTCCAGAGGTATTTGTTGCAAGAGTATACCCTCACTTCCCGTTTTGCAGTGCAGCGTTTGCAAATGTTTCACGCATCTGTGCTGTATCTCTCACAAGCTGAAGCACATTTCTTAAGAAGCTGGTTCCAAGAAGTCCTTTCACTTTTGTTGTTCCTCGAAAACTGTGCACTTCTCTTTTTATTTGTCATGCATAATGTCACATTGTCTTATTATGGGAGATTCTTCAGAACTGCATTGCACAACAGTTCGAAGAAGAAGCTGTTTAAAAAAGTTCTCAATTCAGTCGTATTTTCAATTCAAATACCACTGGGTGGTTCAGTCTTCGAAATTTTAAACTGCATCGCTCTGTCTGGAACACATTTCCGAAGAAACTGGTTCCAAGAAGTTCTTCCACTTTTGATGCTCTTGTCTTCTTTATATGTTATTGATACTCTCAGCATGTGCAAAGACAGATGTATTGTGTGTAAATTCAAGTCTACTTTGTAGAGTTTGATGAAAGAAAAAAAAACAAAAAAATGGATGGATATGTTTTTTTCTTAACATAACTTTGTTTGACGCAAAGCAAAAAAAAAGCAGGTTAGAAATTTCAATTATGGGATAACTATGAGTGGTGTTTTAGTGTACACAAAATTTACTTCACCATTTAGAGGTATTTTGACTGTGTATTTTCAAAGGTTACAAGCCCCACGTGGTCAACAAAATCGTTTGGTAGCTTGTTTCAGTCATCTAGTTGCCAAACTAGAAAACAAAACTACTACGATCAGTTCTATACTTGGTAGCTTGATATGTTCAGTGTGTTTTATTGATGTGTGTAGGTGTAATGTATCTTTTTATATATACTTGATCGTATTTGTAATGTATGGAGTTGTACCTAAAATCTTTTGAAGAGGTTGTTGTACTAATAAGCTTTCAGTAATGGGTTTTACCACAATATTGTGTTTAATCAACACTGACCATACCTAGCCTTCAAAGCGAAAAAAAAAAGAAAGCATTTAACATATATGTGTTGTCACAGCGGGGGCTTCAAGTTTAGACTGTTTTCCCCGTAAAATGCCATGCATTTAGTTATATCTTGAATGGTTTACTATAAACTTCATGACACCTTTCAGTTCTTTGTGAGGCAACTAGCAGCCCAGATTATGGGGTAATGAACTATGTAGCTGAAATGATTCTACAGGCCTTTTGTCCAGGAACACAAGTAGCTAAAAATGGGTCCAGACTATTGTGGAGCTTTTTGTTTATTTGCAGTCTTGAGAACCTATTATTAAAACAGCTTCTGAGGAATCATTATAAGAAGATACAGTTGAGGTAATGCAGGAGAAATGTTTGGTGTAGAGGCCTGTCGGTTCATCCATTCACAGTGTAGGAGATGAATTCATGTGGTTTGGTTGCTTGAGAAATATCTTGAAATGGAAGTTAGTGTGCCTTAAGCACAGCAGGGGACTGATTTTGAGGGAAAATAAAAATAGTGGTTTTTCCTTGCCATGAAGTTGATGCCTTCAGCATGCAGACAGTGTTTGTAATGTGCATTGTGGAGCAAAAGTGAAAGTGTAATCGACTACATGTCAAGATTTAGCAGAGAACACGAGCGGGCCTTGAATGCTACAACATGCACATGTCATCTGCTTGCTGATTTACATGCGTAATGCAGACCAAATTTGTTACTTTTCCTCATGCTCTTTGATATTTTTTCCGCTGGTATGAACATTAATTACTTCTTTTTGAGAGCTCTAAATTGGTCTTGGTTGTTTTTTGAGGAATTTCTCCCACATAAACGAGTTTCCCATCTTTTGTAGGAGTTTCTCATTTAGTCAAGTTTTTCAAACGCTAGTTGACAGAGGTAAAGGCGATCATAAGGTTTACATCTCTTTGCTGTTGTCTTCAGCCCCAGGATACTAAAATTGATGGATTCCTGCAGAGTGTTGAATACTGACTCATAAAAAAAGGTTGTGGAAACTATGCATTAGGTGTCCTTCACATTTAGCACATTTAATTTCAACCTTCAAAGCTTGTTTTAATGATCTTTGGTCTAACCTAACCTAACCATGATAACGAGGATGTTGACGTTGTAGATGTGATGCACGCATAAAAGAAATAGAGGAAGCAGTGGAACTGTCTGTTCTTTGTCCCACATGTGCTCTGTCCTGCATGTACTAACCTGACCTAACCTAACTTAGCCTTGCTTAACCTTGCCTTGCATAACCTAGCCTGGCATGGCTTCGCCTAAGCTAACCTGACCTGTTTCCATGCTTACCATGCTTCCATGCTTTCCATGCTTCCATGCTGACCTGTTTACGGAAGCTACACCGTAACAC
This sequence comes from Amblyomma mixtum, assembly GCF_055824585.1. NCBI lineage: Eukaryota > Metazoa > Arthropoda > Arachnida > Ixodida > Ixodidae > Amblyomma > Amblyomma mixtum. Next base: position 47,316,082 of record NC_143018.1, read on the forward strand.
TGACGGTGCCTGCGGCAGGAGAGACCCTGTCTCACCGTGTACTGTGTTTGAATGATGCAGGAATGCATTTTTGTGCCCTTTCTGTTTCTCGAAGGCGTGAACTGGCCAACTTCTGTGAGGCCTGCCTGGATGAGGAAGCTTTGGAGATCCTCAGGCACTTCCTTCCCGAGACGTCCATGTCCACCGCGGCGTCCCACGCGGAAGCATTGGTTGTGCTGCTATACGAAAACGGCATCATTACCCTGGATAACTACTCTGCTCTTTACGAGCACATAAGGGAGAAGTACAACAACGAAGAGCTCCTGGAGCATCTCTGTAGGTCTTGCACTGCAATATCATTCGTTCTAATATTGAATTTTTCACATGATAACGGAAATCTTCCTATTGTTCTGACCAGTGTTGCATGTTGTGCAGTAAATTTTGTTAACGTGTGTAAGCTTTCCAGTGTCAGTGAATTATCGAGAGCGGTGGGTTTATGACAGATGAAATGTCAGAATGTTAAAATGCAGTGTTAATCTTGATGCTTGGTTTGGTTTTACGGGGGTTTAGCATCCGAAGGTGACTCGGATTGCAAGGGACGCTGTGTTGGAGGGCTCTGGATAATTTCTGCCACCTGGGGTTCTTTAACATGCACTGACATCGCAAAGCACTTGGCCTCTAGTATTTTGCCTTTATTAAAATGCAACCACCGCGGCCGGGATCGAACCCACATTTTCCGAGTTAGCAGCCAAGCACGATAGCCCCTGGGCCACTGTGGCGGCTGCTAAGCTTGATGCATGCACTAACGTAATCTCAAAATGATTAGCAGATACAAACCATTATGTTTTGATAGGATGGCTGACGTGACACGAAAGAGTGGTTTTAATCATTCATTGCTTGAAAAACAAATCAATGTTAGAAAGCTGTGACTGCCTAATTGTGCAGTGATGACCAATGAGTATGTGTTAAAACAGGCAAAAAACTGTTAGCGGTATTGAGTCGCATTTTGTTATTTGATCAAGCATTTCAATTTTGCAGATGAAGTGATATGCTTTTGTAGAAGCTGAGCAGTTGTAGTCAGGATGAGTTGAACTGATTTGTTCAGTAAAGTGTGACCTATGCTTTTTACCGAAAACCAAACCACATGCTTGTTTAAAAGCCTTGATGTACTGCTGTGATGTTTGCTTAGTTTAGTTTAGTGGTTTAACGTCCCAAAGCGACTAAGGCTACGAGAGACGCCGTAGTGGAGGGCTCCGGAAATTTCGACCACCTGGGGTTCTTTAACGTGCACTGACATCGCGCAGTACACGGGCCTCGAATTTCTCCTCCAAAGAAATTCAACCGCCACGGCCGGGATCGAACCCGCATCTTTCAGGACAGCAGCCGAGCACCATAGCCACTGAGCCACCGCGGCTTCATTTAATTAAGCTCTTATGTTATCTTAATTTAAACCTGTTTTCTCTGATGTGATTTGCATTGTTTCTGGCACTAGATTGTGTAAGTAGCTCTAGGAGCTGCCAATTACTGTTCCATAACTACTGCATGCGTTTAATAAGGCATGCTTGCACAGAAGAATTAAGTTGCTTTTGCTTACTTGCAGGTGAAACAATTCCACAGTACCCAATGACAAACAGCCCACACGGGTATGCCATCATACTTAACCACAACACATTCAAGGACTCTAACAATGTGGTAAAGTTGGAGGATCGGCATGGCACAGAAAAGGATGTTGGTACGAGCCCACTTTGGTTTCATATCAGTCTTTGACCACGTGGTTGACCATTTGCTAAGACAACACAGTACATAAAGAGTGAAACATATTTAATTTTATAGAGCCGGTGTGAACTTGGAGTGGTTGATGATGCAGCGTAAACCATTGATAGTAGCAGTATTTACTGGTGACAAAGGGAATCATGTTTCCTTAGTGATGCGGACTCAGTCCTCTGCTGAAAATTGTTCGTCAAGTATGAAATGCCTGTTAGCTCCTTAGTGTGGCCTCTGAGATGGGAAGCCTCGGGGAAGTCGTTAAGTGTAAAGAAATCCTGATTTTACGTTCTTTGTGACTCATTACACTTCAGTCTCAGTGACTCAGACTTGAAGGAGGTGGAGACGAGAAATTGGTTTCAATTATCGTGATTTGAAATTAAGGGAAGCTCTTTTATTGCACTTGATCTAGACAGGACCAAAGCATAAGTTTGAAATCAACGATAGTCCACTGTTTGTGGTTCCCTTTAGGCTGTAGTCATTTGACATGCACTCACTTGAACATGCATTTTCTCTCTCTTTCTTGAACATGCTTGAGCTAATGCACATCAAACTTGACAGAGGTCTAGCCCTGCTGTGTGGTCAATTTTGAACACCCTTTACTTTGATCCCACACTGTCCTTTGTGATTTAGGTTCTTCGTCATTATTGGAAACTACTGTCAGTACCCTGTACCTTAATTAGGAGGCAATTAGGTGCTTAAAAGGAACATGGAAACTGACCTTTATGACATATTCCGACACTATGGTGTGGTAATATACCTTTTTCGTGCTGGAGATTATTTTACTAATACTTCTAAAAAAAAATTGGTTTGTGTTGCTAGCCATAACACAGCGTGACTTTCATCCTGAAACCTTTCTTTTTTGTTTTTTTTTTCTTTTCTAATTAGCTGTGCTGAAACAGTTGTGGGAGGAGCTAGACTTTGAAGTGAAAGTCTACAATGACTACACAGCAGATGAAATTGAAGATTTGCTGAAGGAAGTAGCCACAGTTTGGGACCACCGAAGGAGTGATGCCTTCATCTTTGTCGTCTTGTCACATGGCTACAGAGGTAATTCAATCGCTTGATTTCATGTGCCTTTGGTCGGTTTCTGCATGTTGAGAAGAAGAGGAAAGTTATATTTTGACAGCAGGCTTAGAGAGTCACCACGATGCTCACTTCTTTTGTGAACCAGACTGTTTCTGGAAGTCATTTTCCTTCTGAAAGTCTGGAGGTGAATGAAGTGAGCATTGCTTTTTGAGCCTAGTGAAAATCTGTGAATGTTGTGCTGTCTCTTGAGAGATGACTTGATTTCATCAATATTATTTCTGGTCGGGCAGGTCTTTTTTCATATGTCAGTTTCTCTTTTTCAGTTGAGAGCAAACACTGCACCAGATGTGCATGAGTTTCAGTACTTTACTCTGTGTCACTGAGCTATCCTTCTTTCTTCACTGATATTTGTATAAATTGGTAAAGAAGACTCTCTTCTCAGGAAACTAGTGGATGCTTATTTAGCTAAGCCTTTTTCAACATACTAGACAAATTTTTTTCACCTTTGTCAGGGTTTAATTCTCGCAGTTCACTGTATACAGCAAGCGGTTTGATATAGCATTATTCATTTTTTGACTATTTCATTACCCAAAGTGCCTAAACTGCCATGTTAGTGCATTACCCAAGGCATGGTTATAAGGGTACTAGTTACAGTACTCATTGGTTAGAAATGATGAATAATTCAATTGGTCATGGTGGATTGCTGGCAGCTCCTAGTTTACTAGTTAAGGCACTGTGGTACTGCATGTTCTAAAGATGTACAGAGGGCAAAACACAAACCGAACTGTGTATTCTGCTGCTCCCAAAACCGCTGCGACCAGGAAGGCATAAAATGACGATGAAATACTATGAGTTTAACTGCACATGCTTACATCCAGACCATTTTGAACCAAATGTTGTCCCTAGATATTTCGCAATGAGCCCGAAACACACCCAGAACGTGTTTTAGGCAAGCGTTTTGCCCTCTGTACAAGACAAGGTTGGTGCTGTTAATTTAGTGCGCATGACTGTTCTGCTGTGTACTAGTTTTGTGAGATGCTGGATGCGTCATTTGTGTGTGACATAACTGAACACGCAGGCATGATGTAGTAAATGCGATTTGAAGTAACGCCTCACTCACTCTAAATTGATAGTTTTATTGCTAACTTTTTTGTAAAAAGAAATCAACATCATTTACTTAAAAATGCGATCCGAAATCAAGATCTTGGTCGTCTCAAACACTGTAATGCAGCCTTGTTGTTCAAATCTTTTAAATAGTTCCTGAATAATAGAGCAGTCGCTAAGCTTGTGGCATGCTTTGCTTGAGGTGCATCGTAGCTGAAGCTCTGTAGCCTTAATGGTTGTCCTCACTTATGTTCTCAGGTGGGTTTTACGCTAGCGACTGCAAGAAGGTGGATCTTGAAACTGTTGAGAGCTTCCTCTGCGAAAAGTGTAGCGGCCTCAAGGACAAGCCTAAGGTGCTTTGTGTTCAAGCCTGCCAGATTGGTGATGCATCTGGTAAGCTCCCGGACGCTTAACTTTCTCAAGGCGGGCATGCCATGCAGGTTGTTGGAACGAACTGCAGTTACATGGGCAGTGCGCAGGAAAAGAAGTTGCCTTGCACTGAAATTGGTGCAAACGGAGAGGGAAAAGACTGTCATCTCGGTTGCGTCAGTAAACATTGCTGCAGGTACAAAGTGCTGAGTAAATGTGCTGTAGCCTGCAATTGAAAGTGCATGTAGCTGTTTGCTTTTGGAAGGAAAACTTGGTTGATGTCCAAAACCACATGCAGAGCAGTGTGAGTTTTGCTAGTTGTGTCTGGTCCTGGCCTTCTCAAACAAGTAGAAATATTTGTCTTGATTCCATACTAATACATGGCTGTTACTGGCTTCCACGGTGAACACAAGTGGGCAGAACATTTTAACGTTTTGTGCATAGTTTGCAGACATTTGAGTGCTTGGTCATCGTCATCTGTTGTTTACTCTCAGGGGCTCTAGAGGGTATGTAAACTGACTACCAAGCTGAAGAAAAGAAACCAGTAATAATATTCATTGCAGTCATTTAAGTGATGCAAGGGAGAGCGCTAGTTTTGAATGCGACAACTACCTGTGGTTCGTTTCCAGCTTCTAGTGCTTGTAGACCCATCAGTTTTCTGTATAAAATGGTAGAATGAAACAAGATTCAGTGCTTGCGTTACCTTGAAGGTGTGGAAGTATTGGATTTACCGCTGTCCCGAATGGGCTCCAAGCTTCTCACTCGAACAAGAGAATTGTGGGAAAATTGGAGATTAATGTGGTTTTCACTGCGCCTAACAAGCTTCCAAAACACTGCAAGAAAGTGAACATACTAAAGCAAGCAGATTGAAGGGTACGTCAAGAAATCACTTACTGGAGTGGTGGCTTGTGTCATAACGTGAGTTGCTAGCATTACTGCCAAAGCTCCTCTATAATGCACTGCCTGGAGAACAAAAGGGAAGAAAAAGCTTGTTTGCCCATTTCCTGATGTGCATGGCTGATGCTGAAGTGCGAAAGGATTTTTGAAATTTCTTTTTGTTACCGTTCGATGATTTGACTTTCTGATAATTCAGTTGTTTCCTCCACTCCTTTGAGGTCCCAATTAAAGTGGTCTTAGTTTCCTAGGAAAGCAGCATATTATTGGCAACTTTTTCTCAACCACACTTCCAGTTGGCGACTGCTGGTTGGGTAAACATATCAGTGCCTTTCTGTGAATATTTTATGCTGTGCTAACACTTTTTAGCTATAAGGCAAATTGCATTTAGTCTTGTGTCATGTTAAGGTTCACTTCCGATAATTACAACAAAAATTTCTGGTCTCTTGAAGTTTGTATTAATGAGAGTTTGGTGTAGTGTTAGCTGTACCTTTGTGAATCCAACCTTTTTGTTTCAGATGACCCACCTAGAGGCGTAGGCGAAAGGCGGAGCCGGGCTCATGTGCTCAAGTTCATGTCGACTGTGTCCAAGTAAGATGGCTTGTATTGTCATGTGCCTGCCACTGCCAGTCTGCAAACACACAGGCGGTGGATTTGCTCATCACATGGGAGTATACTAGTACTATGTGGCATGTGCAGGAGGGGGGGGGCTTCACTACCCATGACATGAGAAAAGCTTGATGTTCGCTGCTTCTGGCAGAGTGTGCGAGCTCATTTGTGGCCGTTATGTATTACAAGGGCGTACGCGATTCCTACACATCACTTTCACGTTTTTTTTTTTTAAAAGTAGACCAACTGCATCCAATATTTGCTCATAGTTAAAATCGATTCTACGAGCTTTCGGAGCATGTTGATCTGTTAAACAGCAAAGAAAAAAAGACATTTATGGCTGAGAAAAATTGCAATTAAAAATTTCCCCGCCACTTGATTAAAACTCTCGATATCGTCACTGAAGAGGACTCCGTAATCGTTGTTGTGTAGAAACAGTGTCGTAGCCTAGCCTCTGGGCTTCGCGCCAAATTAAACTGCAGCCATATCAGTTTTATTGCAAATTCGCCAGTGGTATTTCTCGACTTTCATTTCTCGGCCTTTCTTAGTTTACAAAAGCTTTGCTTTCAGTGAAATTGGTGTCATCATCAAATTGCCAAAGTCTGATTGATACAGGCCAACTTCAGTTTGTCTTCAGTGTTGCTTTAAACAGCAGTTATTTTCTAGGGACACCATTCCCATTTTCTGTTGTCAGTAGGAATGATAAGAGCAGTGATAATGCAGGTACCTGAACAGCCATGCGAAAGACACATTGATGGCCCTGTGAAGATAAGCGAGTTCTTTGATCATTATAGTTAGGTGCACTGTGATATTAGACTAACTTGACCTGTTTGGAAGGGGGGGGATACCATCTGCCTTGAAAACTGGCTTGAAACTTGGCTTGAAACATGGCTTGGCTTGGCTTAAAAAACCATGTGGCTGTTCCTGAACTTGAATGTTATCTTCCCTGCAGTTCCCTGTCCTACAGGGATCCCCACTACGGCAGTGTGTTTGTGCAAGCGTTTGTGGACGCAGTTCGGCGGCACTGGCGCAACCACGACCTCCTGCAGATCGGCACCTTCATCAACAGCGGGGTCGCCGACAAGCCCATTCCTGTCGTGTCCAGCGATGGCAGGAACATCAACTGGTCCAGCCAGACTTCGGAAGTGAGCAACACACTCACACGGGCCCTCTATCTCGGCCGGAGGTGATGGGTGCCGGTGTGTTTCGGTACTCCGAACGCTGTGATGCCCGTTCTTGGCTTTTTGCTCTGCCTGCTCATGTTGTTCTTATTCTTATTGGGAGCTGTGACCTTTTGCAAGTCTACACTTAGTTCCCTTTTAAAGGCCAACTGCAACGAAATTTTTGCTTTGGCAAGAATGCGTCTTAATACCGTATTTACTCGCATAATAGGCGCACTCGCATAATAGGCGCACCCCTAGTTTGGGCGCGAAAAATCAGATTTTTTTTTATTTCCGCGCATAAAAGGCGCACCCCGAACTTGGCACTGTGATCAATCAATACTGTATTTACACGATTGCAAGCCGACACCTCGCCACCCCCCGCTCCCCAATCTTTATTTTAACAAAGTTTTCGCTGAACTGACTACTAGTCCTCACTAGTGCTGCTGCGGACCCACAGCACGTACAACGACATCGCGTAGAACAGCCGCACACAGTTTTCAGGGATGCTCACTTTAAACGTCTGTTTGGAAAGCTTCATCTCCAGCCGGAAACGTTCCCGACTTAGGCCCACGAAAACCTCGGCGCTTGGAGTCGCGTACGAAAATTTAGGGACGCCGCAGTCGCAACTGCCGCACTTCTCGGCCACGTTGTATTTTCCGACCTGCCGCACGCTTGCCGTGTTCGAGAGCAAACTCCCAGCCGTGTAGCTATTAAGGTGCTTGCCCGTCCAGCTAAAGCAGCAACGCTCCGTGGCAAAGCCATAAACCACGATAACTATCGCGCTACCGCAAATCCCGGCACTTGACAGCAACAACAACAAAAAAGAAACGAGCTGGAGATGCTGATGGCGATATAGATAGCAAAAGCTCGCGGCGGAGGAAAACGATGATGATGATGATGATGAGCTTGGCCTTGGGCGCCCTCCGTGGGCAGCGTCTGGAAGCTCCTGTGCACGTGTGTGGCCTCCGCGATCAAGCGCCCATTGCGCGCAGCCGGAGCCGATCGCAGAGGCCTCGGCGCGTGCATTCCAAAAGCTATTCCCGCGTGTGTCGTGGAAAGTTTCGGTGCGGCCCCTACACGGATCTTTTTTTTCTAACATTTTTTTCGCGAAAACGGGGTGCGGCCTGTACACAAGTGCGTTTACGCGGTGTGTTCAATTTTGCGAGTCGAAAAATTTCCGGAAATTTTACCCCACATAAAAGACGCGCCCCGAACTTTGAGCCGGATTTTCTGGAAAAAAGTGTGCCTATTATGCGAGTAAATACGATATGTCTCTTCGTAATGCCTCATAAAGCTAACCATAACAAGGTTCTGCGCTTCTTAAAAGGAACTGTTACTGCTGTTGTAAGCATTTAAGGAAACCTTTATAGCAGATGATGCATGCATCTGGCAGTATAATGCGCAGTTGGGCAACTTATGGGACATGATGTAGGTATCAGTCGCCGTGGTGGCTCAGTGGTCATAGTGCTCGGCCGCTTACCCGAAAGATGCGGGTTCAATCCCGGCTGCAGAAGCCAAATTTCGATGGAGGCGAAATTCTAGAGGCCCGCGTACTGTGCGATGTCAGTGCACGTTAAAGAACCCCAGGTGGTCGAAATTTCCGGAGCCCTTCACTACTGCGTCCTTCATAGCCCGAGTCGCTTTGGGATGCTAAACCCCCGTGAATCAAATCTGATGTAGGTATCGACCACCGAGAACTTTCCTCAAGCTGGACCCAATGTGAATGAACGGATTACGGTTGGTGTGGATCGAAAGGATGGTGGCTGAAATGCGGCTTGGCAGGCCTACTGTGGTGCTGTGAAAAACTGATCTGAACAGTGCAATTACCTTGCCGAAACACTGCATAGACATTGGGGACACAAACGTGCACGCTGCATGCATTTCCCAAGTACGGCAAGCATCGAACATTGTGCGGAATGTGGCAATCTCTTTTCTGACACGTGTTGTTTGGGTAGGTTCATTGCCTGGTTTGGTCAGAATGAATCGAAAGTCTGCATTGCCTACCCGCCGTGGTGGCTCAGTGGTGAGGGTGATTTGCTACCGAGTCGGAGTTCCCGGGTTCGAATCCAGCAGCGGTGGCTGCATTTCGATGGAGGCGAGGCGCAAAGGTGTCGGTATGCTGTGCGATGTCAGTGCAATGTGCTGTTCGGGTGTCCACCGAGATATGTGAGACAGATACTGCGCTAGTTCTCTTCCTTAGAAAACCAATTTTTATCTGCTTCGCCTATTGGGATTGCAGTCCAAAGAGAGGGTTTTCACAAAAACTGTAAAAGCAGCGCTATGTCTCCCAGGTAACAGGACAACAGATGGTCTCTGTTCACATGCGTTCGTTCACAGTGCTGCAAATTCTTGCGATGACATTCGCATCGCTAACAGTACATGCATAGAACGTGTGCCTGCTGGCTGTGGTTTCTATGGGAAGCAGCGAGCCTCAGCAGTTGTACGACTACGAGGTCTAGTGGTCTGTTTTTACGTCGTTTCCAGCAGTTGGTAATGGCAACCCTCTTTCGAGTTCCGGTTTGAAAAGCTGTGATTTTTGCGAATGATTCCTGATGCACTCACTTCTGTTAGGAATGCCACCTCTTGTTATTACAACCCTTTGTTGACATAGTATACTAGGAAAGCATCCTTTTATGTGGAAAATATTTTCATTGCAGTTGACCTTTAATTTGTACACTTCAAGTTGCTGGTATTTTTGTTTGAATTATTGTAGGTTTTGAAGTGCAACAAATTATAGTTTAATGGTTTGGTACATGTATACGCTCTCACAAAAAGGCTATTGCTAGCCATTGCTTGATTAGACCTTGCTTTTATTGTGAATGCTCATATCTGGGGTGTTTGAAGAGATGTCACATTTTGGTGCCACAATAACTTGTTTTCGCACCTGGTTGGGCTTTGTGTATTGTATATGGCTTCTTTTTTGTGGACACTGTTTTAGGCTTCGGTACGAAGATGTGTTGTTCAAAGGTTTGAGAAGAATTGACGAGACGGTACTGCACGTGGCGACATTCTGCCAAACTTGTGCCAACATCAATAGGAAACTGCTGTGGTTACAAAGTTTGACTGGCCAATTATTTGTGTGCATTCAAATCCATGTTTTTTTTTTTGCTATGCCTGAATGCCAAGGCCTGCAGTGCTGTGACTGCTTTTATGTCTTTACTTGTGGTCGTGAAGTTTCTGTTCTCCGGTGCGCCTTTCCACAAGACAGTGAAAAATTCTGATAGTATATGGTATGTGGTGTTCGAGCTAACTGATTAAGTGCTGGTGGATGTGAATGTGCACGAGGTTATTGCTACTCGACAGTAGAGCCACATGTGGCTGTCTGCAGGTAGCCAGGATATGCACACTTTTCATATTTTAAACTTGTGTATATATATATTCGTCCTGCAGATTTTTGGGACTTGTACATAGACCATATTTTAGATATGCATGTTCTTGCTTCAAGTCTAAGTGACGGGACTGTTTGTGAGCTTTCTTTGTAAGTGATTGTGCTTGCTGTTGTTTTCTTGCTTCGTGCTGAGTGTATAGATGCCTTTGTGCACATATTTTCACCTTGAATGCCTCTAGTCGTGTGATACGCACAAATGCCACAAACTTGGGGGAAGCTAATGCGGTTGGAAAAATGCTGTTTTCCCATGCCTTGTCTCCCTTCGCTTGCTGATGTCACCAGAGATGTATGGATCCTGTTTGCTGAGGGTGACGGCAGCCTGTCGCTTATGGACAGACCGCAAGGGCTGTTTTGATGCAAACGTTATGTCTGAAGTGATTTGTGCGTATGGTGTGGTGTACTGTATGTTGGTTGAGGTAGGATAGAGGGAAGACTATTTATTGACGCTCGATTTGATGCATGTTTGACCAGCTCTGTGTGCACTGGAAAGAAAGAAGCATGTAGGCTTAGCAATGGCGAAAGAAAGCAGTCGCACTCACAGGACTGAGCTCCCTTCCTGGCCTTTTCCCGCTGTCATGCGGTGCACAACGCGCTGGTTTCCATTCCGCGGCAGTTTCTTCGCCAGGTGTGCAGTTTGATTGGATGTGGAGACATGCTGTGATTGGTGTATCTGATTTGAGCTCCTCTCAAATTTGAGCTCAGATAGGTTGCTATGAATGGGCGAACGTAGCATGTAGGTTCATGGTTTATGCACATTGTGCTGAGCTATTGAGGAACACCTTTGGCTCATGGTTCGGTTGCCTCTTGCCTCTGAGGCTTTTCCTTTGAGAATTCGCAAGTGTGCTGGAAGCTATGGGTAGGTCTAGTGAGTATATGCGATAGTCACGGTACTCGGTTTACGTCTTCTCGTGCATAGCTGTGTCATGCTGATGTGCCAGGTGTTCTGTTCCCATTGAGGTGCACTGCATTCTCTGATCTGTGTGGAGCCATGATAACTGCCATGGATGGAGTCAAGTCCACTGCAGGAAAAAGGCCTTTACGCTTTCCTGTGCCAACTGCACTCAGTCTACACCGAAGAACTCTTTAACTTCCCCATTTCATGTCCAGTTCTCTGCTGCACCTGACCTTCGGTTAGCTTTTACCCTGATTGGTGACTAGTTACCAGCTTCATGCATTGCATGCTTTGTCCAAGCCCATTTGTTGCTCTTGCTTCCAGCTAGAATGATGCGGGGTACCTTCCACTAAACTGCCAACAGCTGGCGAAACCTCGACTGATTCTGTTTGATGGCAACAAGCGTGCTAAAACTGTGTTATTGCGCTCAAGCTAAGGCCAGCTGCATCAAACTGCTCAGTTTTGAAGTACTTGGTAAGGGCTCGGATTCCTTATCCACCTAACTACCCGTGTTCCTTTCCTCGCCTTTTTTTTTTCCTTGTACGCTTGCGTTAGTGTCGGCTTTTGGTCTTTTAATTCGATGCCAGGTGTTTTTGACATTGACTCCAATGTAGTTGAAAGGGTTGGTCGATCTCTGAGCAACGACTTAGGTGCTACCGCAAGGTCTGTGATAAATATGTGAGGGTTCTCGGATTGACAAAGAACACATTGCACCTAATCGTTGCACACTCGAGTTGTTGGCGCAGAGATGTTTGGTACACTAAGGTCTCGTGTGAACTGATTTGCTTGGTTCATGAACACTCGTGGATGTGATTAGCTTTGTGGTGATATAGTGAGGGCAGTGTGATTTGGGCCTGCCATCTACATGGATACAATCCATGTCTTTGGTATGCAAACTTTTGTGTTGTGCGCTGCCAGAAACATGATGACAGGAAAGTATGAAACTGCCACAGGATATGTCGACGTGCTTATTTTTGTGTGGTTATCGGAAGTAGTTAAAGGTGCACTGAAGAGGATTCTGAACATGTCTTTTTGCCGCGGGAACTCGATCCACATGTTCCTAGCATTCTCAGAAACAGTGACTTATTGCCCTGTGTGGCCGGTTTCCCCAATTAAAACGAATTAACGTCCGGCTCCCGCCTTTCTTTTTTTTAATTCTGCCTCGGAGTCGACCAACGCGTGGAGCGCCTTTCACCCAGTCCCGTGGAGGCTTTGCTTTCGCTTTATATTGTTTTTTGGGTTTCCATGAATAAATAGTTTCATTTGCAGATAACATAGCCGCAAAATAAGCCCAAAGAAATAAAAATACGCGCGGACTATTTGCTACTACGGACTACTACGTATTACTCCGCCGATGGCAGAGCGGCAAGCCGCCACGGGACTGGGTGAAAGCCGCTCCACGCGTTGGTCGACTCCGCCCACCGTACGAGGCAGAATTAAAAAAAAAAGGCGGGAGCCGGACGTTAATTCGATTTAATTGGGGAAATCGGCCACACAGGGCAGTACATCGCGGTTTCTAAGAAAGCTCGGAACGTGTAGATCGAGTTCCCGCTGCAAAAAGACAAGTTCAGATTCCTCTTGAGAGCACCTTTAAGAGGTTTGATTGTGTGCTTACTGCGGTTGTGTCTGAGACACTTGGTTATTAGCTCATAGATGATTGTGGGCATCATTGTTTTTTAACCTTTTAACTCCCTTGCTATGCTTGATATGATCTGCCTGCTGTACAGCTTGACTCCTGGCAAAAGAAAGCTTGGGTCTTTGCTTTTTATAATGGGCAGCATTGTTTTCAGTGGGCATGAAAAGTTTTATGTAGTTATTTCCTTCAAATTTAGTGCAAGCTTGAATTTGTATAAGTACTAATCCTTGCATTGGCCATGGCAAGGAGTGTGTTACTTTGGTGCCTGCATTCGCTATGCAAGCCTTCTGTTGAAGGATGTAACTAACACTCTTTTGCTGTTTTGTAATATGTGAGAGGTAATTTTAACAATTGTGTCAGGTCTGGGTCGCTAGTTTAAGTGCATGACAGCTACCCAAGAGGTATGTTATGTGGGCCGCCAGATTGGCCATACGATTGCCAGGAAGTAGTGATGTAGTACTTTCAAAGCAGTGTTGTCTCTGAGTAATAGAGGCTGTATATAGTACTTGTACAATGTATTGCAGATTCTCATTTATGTATGTGAAGGAGAGATTTTCATGTGTGATGAACAACAGTGTGGAATAGGTAGGAGGATTCTAGTCTTAGGCTTCGAACAACCTTGCCTGTTTTGCTTCTTTTTCTACGGCTTTCTTAATTTCTCTCGCGTTTATTTAATATTTCTCACAGTTTCGGCTACAAAGTTGGATTTCCTTAAGCCACGAGCCACTTACACGAGCCAGGCTTTCATAAGCCTTTCTCTCATGACAAGTCCAGCTTGTCATGTGTTTTCTGGTACTCTATGTCCGGTAAAGCAAATAGGGCGCTACCCCTTGACAACTGAGGAGCATTCGTTTGACTTGGTTAGAGGCACGCCTTGTGTGTCTTGTGATAAAAAAAATATAATAAAATAAAATAAAGAACACTGTCAGTGTTTGCGAAGTGAGATGCAAAGGATACCAGGCCACTGAATGGACCCATTAATCCTATTGTGTCATACCCTCAAGGCGGAGCTTAACTGTGCCCTGAATTTTTGCAGGTGCTCATCTGTGCGTGTGTGAAGGTTAGATTTGCATGTGTGACGAACAATGATTTGGAGTAGGAGGATCTAGTCCAGGGTTTCCGCTACTCCGATGTGAACAACCTTGCCTGCCTTCCATCCTTACCCACAGTTTTCTTGGTTTGAAATGATGCAACGAAATTTGAATCAAAGGTTGGGGTTTTAAAGAGGTGCTTGAATGAAGGCAAGGACTTACGAGCAAAACTGTAGGCCCTCTGTCGTGTGAAGAGTATTTATATTCGACTGTCAAGTTTTCAGACACTGCACGACAACTGGTTCGATTTGTTTTTTATGCCGTGATTCCGGGCCCACCTTTAAAGTGTCGCTTTCGTTACTGTCTGTGTTGCTTTTCTTTGTAAATTCTCGTACTGCAGGCCAAGGTGCTGTACGGTGACTGATGTGTGATCTCGTTTCTGGTACTGCAAGCTTTCGAGTGCAAAAGGTGTGCTCATTTTTTTGTACGTGCATATTTGATTCTGTGGATGCTTTCTGGAAAAGATGGCATTCAACCGTGTGCCTTGTTTTGGTTCAGCCAAGACTGTTTATTGTTGAAGGTGAGTCATGTTTGGATGTAAATAAATATACAAGTCAATTGTCAAATGTCTGGATCAATTCTTCTTGAGATCTGTAAAATCAGTCTAACGGCATCTTAAATAGTCACGTCTTTATTCGTTACGTGCTTATTGCATACAATTTTACTCGTACCCAGTACACATTATCACAGTAAACATGTCCGTGAAAAAAAAGAAAAAAGTTGAGCGTAGGTGCACTGCTTCGTATGGCTTTTGGCAACATGCAGATGTCGCCTTTGGCTATCTCGCAAAAATATGTCATCATTCCCAAGGTGGTGTATATAAAATGTTTCAAAAAGAGCGTATACTCAAAGACGCATCTACACATGTATTGGGCATATTGTGTTGTACAACACAAAAAGCATACGCACCAAAAATATTTCATGTCTTAAAAGTTGGCCCCTTCAGAGGATGCCAGATCTTATCACACTTAAATTGCAATGAACAAAGTAGAATTGCTAATTACGATGAATTTGACGCTTAGCTTAATAAACGTCCACAAGCGATACTATGATCAAGGTTGCCACGAACGTTTGTTCAGGTTTCATCCAACCCCCAGTAGATTGTCAACTAATGCCAGTTCAAAGGCACTCCAGTGCAATCTAGGTAAACGTTCAAAAAAAAAAAAAAACAATTCGCTTACTATGAAGTGATAACTAGGAAGCTTTTCGATTGAACTGCTATCCAAGGTGGCTGATGTCACCAATGCCTGAACCGGTACAAGCCCACATACGAATATATATGTATATGCAAAGTGGTTACTACTAGAGGCTTCAGAAAGCTTATGTGTAAACAGAAATTAAGAACTTGGCCAAGCAGACGTGGAAAACGAAAGCTGGAGCCTAGAACATGAAAGACGTCCGTCACGACTCGAGTACGACGTCGCAGTTAGGTGCTGCAGTCTATCACCACCTTGATGGCTCCACCGGCACCAGTTTTGGCAGTCTGGAAGGCTTCGACGGCTGATTCGAGCTTGAAGTGGTGCGTCACCAGAGGCTTGACGTCCACTTTACCCGAAGCAACCATGGCGAGCGCCGTTGGGTAACTGCGTAGCCAGTTCAACAGTTCAGGCTACAAGAGTTTGAAAGCTTTCATACTTTTTTCTACTTTGAAGATCAATGAAAAGGGATCAGAAGTACCGTGACTATGATAAGAAAATTGATGCAAGTAGGACTGTTTCGTTACTTTATCTCCTCTTGTTCACCGATTCACATACAGCGGACTGTCAATAATTTGGACTCTCATAATTGGAACAGGCAGTGGTTTTGAACTTCCACTTTGGTTCTGTTGACATCGAATGTATTGAAAAGGCTGCTGTTATTTCGAACTCCACATACTATTCCAAATCAATTTCCAGTCATCTTAAATTTTGAACTATCAAGTCGACTTTAGTTGGTTTTTCAGTCTTTGCATGCATGGTTTACAGAATATGGGAACAAATAGCAATGCACTCATCTATTTGGAATTTCTGGTATCACTTCAGTTCCTTTAATAAAAAAAATACACTGACATTACTAAAATCTTTAATTAGGGTTCCTTCATTACATGGAGCAGTAGAGAGCAATATGCTTGGGAAGAAATGTACAGAAACGCTGAATCCCACCAGAAGTTGGCCTACAAACACAGACTGCCACATCCACTGACCAGAATTGTGGCTTCATAGCATGTCGCGTATGACAAATCCAATCGGCATACTTTGTTCATGTAGCAACTGTAAGCAGCTGGACTTGAGCCGCAGCTGTTACAATTAAGATCTTCATTACATAACTCGACAACCGATTACAATACTGATATATTTAATCTGTACAGGTAGGTTTTTGAGTGAATGACCAATGTTGCAGCTCACCAGTTTGCGTAGCGGAATATTCCGCGGATGTCAATCTCGCGGCAAGCAGCATCAACCAGAGGCACCTTGACTTCGTTAGGGCCCATGCCAACCAGCACCAGCGTGCCCCCAGATTTCGTGGCCTGCAAGAAGTAGATGCGATAACAAGCTCTCACTCACTTCTAGTTTCATGAACCGGCAAACAGGCCTGGAATTCCACTGCATGAAATCCAACTGAAAGGCGGGTGTAATGCCAACAATGTTCAGTGCACTTGGCATTTCCTTCCACTGAAACCTGCGGGGCCTACATTTGTTGGCCTCGCCGCAGCAGCTCGGTGCCTTTGGCATTCGGCTGCTGATCCGAAGGTCATGGGATCCACGGCAGCCGCACTTCGATGGAGGCGAAATGCAAATTCGCTTGTGAGCTGTGCGATTTTGCCGCACATTACAGTACCCTGGGCAGCTTAAATTAATCCACGGACTTTCACTATTGTGTCCCTCATAGCCCACGTGTCATTTTGAGATGTTAAATCCCGCATACTATATCAATGCCAAAACCAAGTCTGTCTGATGTTTCGTGCTCACTAAACGGCAGTAAATGCCCTTTAACCTGAAGCCGCTTTTTTGGAATATCATTTCCATGAAAACTTTGCGCAGTCCTTGCAGCAAAGCAAACATCTTGCGCTGGATACTGCCCCAATGTGCATTGGTGGCACTCACCTTTTAGCACAAAGAACAAATCAGAAAAAAATGTTGAATGCTACAGGGTAAGGAACAACATGGAACAGTGGAACTAAGAGCTGTATCACAAACTACCCGCCAACTAGGAAGAAACTGCAGTTCAACTTGAGGCAAATCAGCAGCAGTGCACAGTCCTAAATGGAGTGCAAGGGAAACAGAGCACTGTATGTATAGTTTATTTACCTCCTATAGCAATGCAATGCATTTACAATGAAAAAAGTTGAACTGCAATGAACACAATACCTGGCACTTGCATGGTCCTGCTACTTGCATCCATGACACCGGACTTTGTAGCTTTCAAGCAATAGACGCAGTAGCAGTCGCTTATTATCTGTACTCTCATTCACTGTTTGTGCGTTTTTTGGGGCCATGTCAACTTCCATATTGCTGCTTGTATCAATTTTATATTTTGTCACATTTTTGACACACAGTCCACTGTGCAAATGAACATTAATGTAGCAGATTTCACCTAACTGAGTGAATATCTGTCTCGATTCAAAATTGCCTCCCACACCATTCGATCCCACGTTCCCAGGGAGTTGGTTTCAGCTGATGCAAATTCAGAGTACAGTAAGCCCTTGTCAGTTCAAAGCTGCATATTTTGAAGTGTCAGTTAAATTCAAAGTTTCAAGCATGCATTGCGAACCAAGCTAGAGAGATGGCTTAGACTTTGTGGGGACGCCTTCGTCCCCTGCGTTCGCTTTCCCTCAACGCACTAGTTCCCGGTAGTTAGCTCCCACGGAACGCGCTCTTCTCAGTTTTGGTTACTTTAACTAACAGGGGAGGGCGCTCGCGTCGCAGCGACGCCAGCGCCACGGATGGCGTTTCGCTGCGCGCTCGAGGGGAGCGACGGGGTCTCTTCTCCCTGGGACAGGGAAGCGTGTTGGACGTTCACGCGCAAAGCTCCGCTCTTTGCCGCGGGCGTCCTCGTGTGGAAACGTGTTCCCCTCAGCTCGTCCCGTCCGGCCTCGGAGATATTCCCTTTGCCCTAGCGTGGCGAACATTCGCCCGTAACCGTGCTGGTGAGTCGGACATCCTCGATTCCTCAGTGTATTTTGTTGCTAGCTGGCGTTATTGTTGTTATAGCAATAAATGCCTTGTTTGTGTCAGCCAGTGTGTCGTTCCTTTGTTCCCGCAGAGCACGGCCCGCCGTGGTCGGCGTGCGCTCGGTAGCGTACGCGACCACGGGGTGGGGTAAGCGCGGTTTTGAACTGTGTCAGCCGCGCTTAAACGGGGAATACGTGTTTATCTCCCCCCTTTTAAACCCCACAACTTTTGTGATGCACGATGAGTACACTGCTTTTTCTGACTGCATCTGTTTGGAATGTCACAGCAGAATGTTTGCTCCGAGCTATAACCACTTACCACCATGCCAAGCTGGGTGGACGACTCTGCGCCAGTGCACTCAATGGTGACCTCTGGCAGGTCGCCGACAGTGCGGTAGATTTCCTGCTTGATGTCTTCCACTGTTTTCGATGCTGCACCGATGGCGAAGTCAGCACCAAGTAACTTGGCCACTTGAAGTCTACTCCCGATGATGTCTGCCAACAGAGCGAACAGAGGGCACATTCAATTGATTATTGCCTGTTTTTAAGCATAATGCACTGGCAAGCATATGGACATTAAAGGTGCACTGAAAAGGAATCTGAACTTGTCTTTTTGCCGCGGGAACTCAATCTACACGTTCCGAGCTTTCTTAGAAACTTAGAATTTATTGCCCTGTGTGGCCGATTTCCGTAATTAAATCGAATTACCGTCCGGCTCCCGCCTTTTTTTTTAAAATTCTCCCGCGTACGGTGGGCGGAGTTGACCAACGCGTGGAGCGCCTTTCACCCAGTCCCGTGGCGGCTTGCCGCTCTGCCATCGGCGGAGTAATATGTAGTACTCCGTAGTAGCAAATAGACTGCGCGTATTTTTATTTCTGCGGGCTTATTTTGCGGCTGTATTATTTGCGAATGAAACTATTTATTCATGGAAACCTAAAAAACAAAATAAAGCGAAAGCAAAGCCTCCACGAAGCTGGCTGAAAGGCACTTCATGCGTTGGTCGACTCCGCCCACCGTACGCGGAGAATTAAAAAAATAAAGGTGGGAGTCGGACGTTAATCCGATTTAATTAGGGAAATCGGCCACACAGGGCAATAAGTCCAAGTTTCTAAGAATGCTCAGAACGTGTAGATCAAGTTCCTGCGGCAAAAAGAAGAGTTCAGATTCCTCTTCAGTGCACCTTTAAGGCAACAAAACAGTTGCATGGAGTCGTTCTACAGTCATGTGCTTGAGATTACCTTCCGCAACAACTTTCCTTGGAAGCTGAGCCAAAGCTACAGAGCCAAAGCACACCCTCTCATCCTATACCGCGGAATATATTCTCCGGCGGTAGTCAATAGTTTTTTCTTAACAGAGCATAGTGGTAATATTCAGTATTTAGGGAATATTATTAACATAACTGCCAGTTTTAAGCGTTAGAGAGCCACGGCAAAAGCAGTTTTTTTTTTTTATTATGATAAACCCTCGAGGCAGGCCCAGTTACAAGAAGCTTCCACAGATGGCGCCAGCTACACCAGCAACAGGGTGGAGCATCAGCACAGTGAGCAACAAGACGGATTTAGAGCTATCTGCACTGTCCTGTGGCCAAATTATTTTAGTGGAGAGACAAGTTATGGATGCTCCGCCACCGTAGCTCTTCCTGCACTGCCAAGCTAAGTTGTCGCCGAGTATAGTTACGCTTCATATATCGCAGTGTGGACCACATTCGTGCCAAACATGCCCCTTCGCAAACCTGACCTTCTGAAAGTGGTCACTACATCCTTGAGTGACCTCATTAACAGCATGGGAAAGAGCATGACAAGAGTGGCGTCAATACCCGTACGTTTTTAATTTGAGTCTGCCATCAGAAGCAAAGAACTAGGGACACAATGTGTGAACTTGCAATATATTATTTTATGTATGGAAATGGTGTTTCAAGTTTCAAGTTTATTTAGAACGCACATAGTAATACAAATACAATAAAATCAGTACAGAAGGAGGTCCCATAGTACACGACTGTCGGGGGGACCTCCTAGAACAAATCAAGTGGGGTAAAATTGCAAAGAATGGAAGGCAGTGTATTAATTAGCACAAATAAACAATCTACAAAAAATTTACAATGTTATGTGTGAGAAATGGAACAAAAAGTATATACAGCAACAACTTTGAAACATAATGCAAAGAAAATGAGACTTTAAACAAGGGTTACTACTGTTTAGGCATGTGAACTACACAGGAAATTAATTAAGTACTCTTTAATGCGGTGATGAAATGAGTGAACAGTAAACGACGCTTTAATTTCACATGGCAAAGTATTCCAACAGGATATGCCGGCAAATATTGTGGTAAATTTTCCATAATTAGTCCTCACTTTAGGTAGAAGAAGATTATTACGCTGTTGAGACCTAGTAGAATTAGTATTTATAAGCTGATCAGGAAAGCCATCAATATGAGCATGATGATTAATTACCTTGTAGATAATGATGGATCATAACATAACACTGTGTACTAAACCAACAGGGACGCTAAATTAATGCCAACAAGCAGGTGCACTAAACCAAACAAATAAACCAAAACGTCACAAAGAATACTGCAATAATATGAAAAACAAAAAACATTGTTTATGCAATGCCTTACTATTCTAGGTGCAGCAATTTTACGCACAAAACCACAGCTGTAGGGAGTGCAGTTAGTGCAAAATGTATGATTTATGAACATATAAGATAATCACAACAAAGCAGTGCATGCTATGAATAAAAATAGTCAATGCGTGTTCAGAAAAAAAGAGGTGGAAATGTCGTTTACGGACGGTGTACGACGGCACTTACCGGTCATGATGACTCGGCTTGCTCCCATGGCCTTAGCAGTGAGCAGGCATACCAGTCCAATGGGGCCTGATTTTATTCAATGCCGAAATAAGAAAAAGAAGCAGACAGTTTCTAACTAGTTCTATCACAGAGCAGCCATCAATTGACATCACAAAGGTACTGCATGTATTGAACCACTTCATCCTTCATGTCCCAACCTCAAGTAAGTCTTTCCAGTGCACAGTCCTTGAGTCGGAATGTTGACTGGACTTGCAGACCACAACCAATGGCTATTTTAGCAATCTACTCAAAAACAGCCATGTGCATATCCAACGTAAAAAGTTTATCAAATACAACATGAGCAAAGAAACTTAATTTCTTCGCTGTCTTAGTACATTATATCTGGAATATACGCACCCTAATCATGAGTGTGCAAATTACGCAGGGCACCATTAAATCTCAACCAATGCACACTGAATGAAAAAAAAAAATTAAGTTACTCTTAACTCACAGCCAGAAGAAATGACCACTTTCAACTGCAGAACCTCTGCACAGATTCAGACATGCAGAGAATCTCCCAACAAAAATACACAGCAAATCAATATATATGCATAAAGCACACGAGCCAAATCGATTACAGTAAACTTTAATATGATGCCCCTTTTCCCTTATTTTTGTTCCCCTTCAATGGTATAATAAAATTTCAGCGACATACTGACAAACACAAAAAAAAAAACTTGGCTGATTTTTTAGCCAGGATGGCTATGAAGCAAAGCCTTCAAATCCACAACAGGCTCATCATACAGTAAAAAAGGTAAACAGGCTAAAAGTGTGTTATGCAAAGTCTAATATACAGTGAAACCTTGTTGTAGCGAACTGGTAAAAAATAAAATAGTTCGATATTGCCAAAATTCGTAATATAAAAAAGCTCGCGATGGAGAAGTTAAATTTAATCTGCTAATCTGTGAAAGAAGAAACTGCAACTGGGAGCGACGACCTTTTCTGTAGTTTTAGCACCATTTCAAAGAGAAGACGTTTGCGGCCATTCAGGAGACTGCAAGAAGCCAAGTAGCAAATGCTAGTTAAGTTAACTTCACTGCACAGCACAGCACAGCAGCATGCGGCAGCAGCCGCCGATCAAACATTAGCTAGGGTGCCTTCCTCCCATCACAGCAGTGTTGCATCAAAAATCTGATGCCAGGATGAAAGCTACTGCCATTTTCACCATCTGCGCTGTGCGACAGTCGACGTGGGCAGAGGATGGCTGCTGGAAAGCTACAACAATCGACTGTGTCGCTTGTTCTGGGGCACTATAGGAGGTATTCACATGACGTCATCCGCAAGGGGCGCTAGCGGCCGGCGCGGCATTCGCCATGTTGGTGGTCGCGCGCGCGGCCGCCGCAGCCAGCCGCAGCGTTTGAATAGCTGGTGATGGGTGAAATGTGAGTGTATTTCGCGTCTCGCCGCACGTAATTTCTGTCCGACCCGTGCCGCCGCGTGACTGAGTGAATATTCCGTGAACTGTGCGAAGCAGAAAAGAGCGGGCACGCTCAGAAGGTTCTACTTTGTGAAAAGGTCGACCCCCCGTAGGAATGCGGAGGCACCGGCGTGGTGTGCGACGTATACAAGACTGCTGCCCCGCGTTGAATTCACCGGTATCGAGGCCCACCTTGTGCATGGCTTAAGTTTGCTGGCAGGCCAAGGAATTAAAGGATATAAACCTATGAGAGGGTGCAATTACTTGACAAGCGGGTGAGTCCAAGGGCCGTGCTGTGGGTGCCGACGTCCGCGGTGCCGACGGCCGAAGTGCCGTTTTTGAAGAGGTGAGTAATTCGAAGGGTCTGTTCATTTAGCTGTAGCTTAACTTGTCATCTCTACCTGCTGAAAGTGACGTGTTACAACTGAATCTAGCGGAATGGCTGCACACTGCGTTGCTGCGAAAACGGTCTTGTGCATACGAAGCAGCGCTACGTAGCTACAATCAAAACTGCAAAACATTCTCGCTGGGTCTGACGTTCGTGCTGCGAGCGGATGGCAGTATTTGTTTGGCCGTTCTGTTGGGTAAATAAGACAGCTATGACGCTTTGCCTTTCTGCTGAAAGACTGTACGTCTGAGAAGCGTCAGCAGTTCGCGGACTACAGCTAGGCGCTTGAATTATCAATTTCTGCGGTGGCAGTTCTGGAATTTCGGTACTTAATCGTGCTGTTTATCCACGATGTGCCCTGCATGACTAGCTGACAGTTATCAACTGATATTAAAAGCTGCAAGTCGTGTACGTTCTTGCGTGCAGCGCAGCCAGCCAGTTTTGCTGCCGAGTTGAGGCAGCTCGGTTATATCACGGCGCAGAAGAATTCTGCTGCAAACTTCATGCACAATACGCGCTCCACAAAGATAAGTGGTCGCTGACGTATTCAACAACGTACAAATATGTTACGGATAACTAACAGTTCAGGCCGGGTACCTCACGGCGCACCGTGACACTGCGCGAGCTGGCCTGAAACGACCGTAAACATGGCGCGCCTGCCGCGACGATGCTTGCGCCGTCTGGTAGCGCGGCCTCAGTGAATACCTCCTATAGGGGATATTCAAAATTCCGCAAGTGCGCTTTCCCGCATAACAATGTTGCCCCAAACAAGACGGCTGACTATGAGTTTCCAGCTGAAACAAAGCAAGAAAGATTGGTTTTTTGTTTGATTCTTCCAAAATACATTTCTTACATTCTATCTACACCTTTAGCGCCTGTCCTGTATCCCACGCAGTTCCTTTATAGCGAAGTCGGCCATCTTGTTTGGGGCAACATTGTTATGCGGAAAAGCGCACTTGCGGAATTTTGAATATCCCCTATTGGCGGGGCGAGAGGTGCAAACAGGTGCTGACCAACTGGCTACCAGCTTTTCTGGCCACTATATTGTCTGCGGCGCTGTTGGCAAAGCGAGATAACGCGTGAACCGTGGCGCGAACGCTTGCCGCTCCACCACCAGTCATCCGTGCAGTGAGGCAAAGCCTGCCGCCTGTCATCCGACCGGGCAAAGCTTGGCACCTGGCAGTTCCGTTCGATATATCCGTTTTATGGCAAACCGCGTTCAATATACAGAATAAGAAATGCACGTGTGTTAAAGATATTTATAAACTGTTCAATATAGTCAATAATTCGTTTGGGACCCACATGCAAAAAAACACATAAGAGAATTAGAAAAATACAGAGGCGCGCAGTACATTTTATATTTAATAAGTACAACAGAACTGACTCCCCATCCTCTTTAATGGCAGAAAATAATATTAAACCTCTCCACGTCAGACACAAGATAGCCCGCCTACCTTTCCTTCACCAACTAACCCACAGAAAACTAGGCATCTCTACAGCCCCCTATGTGCAGTTTTCTGAAACGCGTAGAACTCGATGTCATCATAATCACACTTTAGCACCATACTTCGCGCATACTAATGCTTTTAAATTTTCTTTCTTCCCGAGAACTATTGACGAATGGAACGCCCTGCCTCTACAAGTGATATCGGCTGTTGATTTTGACAACGCACTTTGTGAGCTATTTTAGATTGTATATGTGCTACACTGTTGTGTGAATGTGTTTTTCTGCCCTCCCTGCCTGGACCCAAATGAGGGTCTGCAGTATTGTGAAAATAAATAAATAAAATAAAATAAAATAAACATCTGTGTTCGCTGTAACGAGGTTCAACTGTATGCCTTCCCATACGGGCAACTAAGCCAATGCTTAGTGCAACCATTTTCACCCAGTAAACACAGTCAGTCAAAGTGCAGAGCCCCAAAAATAGCACAAGAACAAACACTCTTCTCATCAAATTAACAAAACAAGAAATGCTCAAGCACTGACGCAATATTTTAGTGCCTTACGAATGATGCCCCAATGAAATCACTACAGTGGCTTTTACGAGTTCTCATTTTCAGGCATTTCATGAGCTATGCTCTACACATTTTTAAGATTAGAGTCGACTTTTCCTGCTCTAGCGACAGGTTCAGCGGCACAGCATCAAAAGGGCATTACACATAAATGTGGATATTTCAAACCTGCAATAATATATGGAAGATTTGCATGTCTACCTAGTACAACGTAGTAATTCAAGCTTATATGCATGCTATTTCCTCATTCCGCATGTTACAAGCTTTAAGGCTGCATGCCCGGTAATGTCTAAGTTCAGCAGCTGACAATTAGAATGTCAGTGCACGCTCAGAGCAAACCAAACTGTAATCACACCCTGGATGGAAAGCAGCATACCTGCTCCGCATATCAGCACTGTCTGACCGATCTGAAGTCGTGCCCTCCTACAGGCATGAACAGCCACTGACAGTGGCTCCAAGAGCGCAGCCTCATCAAAGGAAACGTGGTCAGGCAGCCTGGGAAAGGAAGAGATATGAGATAAAATTCACATACTATGTCTCTCATTTCCTCCCTCCTTCGCGCAAGAGTCAGTGATGTTTGTTTAAAAAGCAAGAGCCGTGTCATACCGATGATATCGAAGCACAAATCACAAAAGACTAGACCCTCCTGAGGTTGGAGGCACTAGCAACTCCTTTTCAATGAACCTTTGCTGGTTCTTGGCTAGCTTAAATGCACTGAACCACTCTTTATCAAAGCATAAATCACAGTGAGCTAGACACACCAAGGATCCAGCCTTAGCTAGCTGCTGCTGTCTGTCATTATCAAAAGGCAAAGCACTAGACATGCACAAAAGTTGAAAGATGTGTAGGTATCACCTTTCCAATCAACCTTGGCTTGTAAGACAACTGGCCTGTCTACAAAGTCTCGAACTAAATAGCTCTGTTGCTATTCCACTAGGAATGCGCATGTTGCAGGGGACTGCTGATTTTCCACTGGACAGTTGAACGAAAGCATGAAGAACGTTTAACTGTGTAACCAATATGCAATGTGAATCCGACCAGGATAAATGAAGGCTTTCCACATAAGACTGTGGAGAAGGAACTGCCAACAGCATTAATCTAGTAGTAATTAAGCTCCAGGGCTCAACAAAATCACATACAGTTAGATTTAGTAATGCTCAAATTCCCCCGGGGCTAAAATGGGCTTGCATGGGTTCAGAGTCACTTGGACTCGTACTACCAATCTTGCATCACAGATGCACCTATTAGACTCAAACGGGTTCAGTCTCGCAATCACTCACTCCCAACCTCACACAGGCTCGGACTTACTCAGGCTTTGAACTTGTACAGTGGTGAGCAGCCTTGTCTAGAGCGCTCGGGCGGTGCACTTCCTTGCAAATAAATCCAGATTTTGTGGCAGCCTCTAGGGTCCAGCTGCAACGCTTGCACGGAAGTAGCGCCAGATAGTAGCCTCGTAAACAAAGCAGGCACGAAAACTTTGCCCTGTAATGAGGGGCTGCTCTCTAATTTCGGTTTTTGTTACCAAGTGCGCACTGCTCAAGCGCTCTAGACAAGGCTGCTCACCACTGTACCTCAAGTAGACTTGGATGCACTCAGGACCGTTAGCAGGCTTGAGTTCAAATGAACAAGAGTGGGCTTTCTGACTGACATGCTAAACTCGCAAGTCAAATACATGGGAAACTTTCATGCATCATGCCAGTTGGAGCAGCGAGGTTCTAGGATTCAACAAGCTTTTTGAGGGTGTAAATATGCAGTTTGGTTGGCTCACAAAGCAGTAGAACTTCCAAGCAAAAGTCACTGACTTGTAGCAGAAGTCAGCAGCATGGGTGTAAAATCGGGTGAGTGTGCCATGATGCGGTGGTGTGGCGCAGAAGACCACGTCGGGGCACAGGTTGTACCGGCCTCCTTTACAGAAGTCACAGTAGCGGCAGGGCACCCCAGGTTCAATGGCTACACGATCGCCTGCAGCATGAAGGGAATGAATGTGTTCACATGTCGTTTATTCTCTTGACTTTTCATTCCACCGCGTTTTCAGTGGATGGGGTGTAACTAGCTATGAAAGAAACAGCCCTGCACGCAAAGTAAAAACATGAGCACATACGGACACACACGCTGGAGTGATGTCTACTTAGTTCAATATCACCAGTCAATGTGTAAGGACGGTGTGCGAATTTTCAAGGGGGGGTGTACGAATATGCTAGATTTTTTTAATAGTGAGTGAGTATCCTCCTAATCGATTCGTTGAACGAAATGAACAGAGCGTTTTCAAAATGATTCAAACTGAATAGAATATGTTCTGAAGTTTTCGAATAGTTTTCAAATAACTGTCATGAGGTTTGAATAAGGCATGCCATAGTGTTGTTGGACGACTGTCGACGGTTACAGAAACAGAGTCCACTACTGCATCGCACAGTATGCAAACGCCGTGCCGCGATCGGTCTGCGTAGGACGGAGGCGCCAGCATCTCTACATGGTCCATTCATGCCACAGCATCCCTAACACTCACATATGCCTTCAAGATCTCAGGAAGGTTTAGCAAATCACATACTTTGATGCCTGGTCTCATAGGCCGCGGCTCACATGTAGTTGTCGCCCTACCAAAATGTGACGCTCGTTAATTCCGGTTGCAGTTATCAGTTGCAAAAGCTAATTTTGCTGCAAGTACAACACGGTGGTCATAGAGCTAGAATACTGATTTCATGTTCCGAAACCCCCAGGAGAGGTTAGTGCTGTGCATTTTGATAGCCATAGGTATAAATCAGTAAGGTATAGCACTGCACTGCAACGCTCCCATTAAAGCTTCTCCAGCTGTTTCATACAATTAATCGTTTTTAGGATTATTCCCATAAGTAGCGAATGTCACCCATGTAAAAATCTCCGATACGTATTCGATTCAATTCTATCACTATATGATTTGCATTCAATTCGGTGTTTCAATTCAGTGTTCAATTCAGTGCACTATTCATATTAGATTGGTTTTCAAGAAAAGTAGTATCCACACACCCCTACATTTTCATATCAAAGAATAGTTGGCAAGTTTTTTTATAGCAATAGCACCAACTCTGGCTCTTTGACGCTGTTTCTATAACTGTGTAGTTTAGCAAATGTTGCCTTTGCAAAATGCTAGCCTCTTCAGGAGATATGATGCGTACCTTTCCTAAACATCATCAAATGCAATGTTGAATAGGAAGAGGTGCAAATATCCATTCGGTGGAGATACCAAGTAATGAGTCTTGGTATGGTTATGACTCTGTTAAGGTCGTAGTATCATGATAAAGTATACAACCCATGAAGCAGACTGTCCAGTATGACACAGCTGCCAAAAATGTAACTCAGCAGCAAATCAGTAAACGCTACAGTTAAGGCCAAATGGTCGTATAGAGACAGCATGCTTTGCTTTTATTTTTCTTTCCTAATGGATATAACAGGTTTGTCAAAATACAGACAATTTCATGGTTTCATGCTAAGATGGCTCATTATCGAATCATCGCTGGTTCACGTTTCATATATCACGGTTTTATTCTAAGGTGGCTCATTATCAAATCATTGCTTATTCACGTTTCACGCATCTGTACTATGTGTTGCAGAGGTACAATGGTTAACTCGTTCTGCCTTCGATTCTGGGTAAATGAAAATCGATCTGCATTTGCTTCAGTTTAACCAACTGCACAATGTACTACCTGCGTTCAGGAACAACAGAGAGAAGATACTAAGCATAGCTCACTTTTCACCAATAACCTTTGCTGTTCAGTGCAAACATTAGATCTACACAATGCAAAAACAAAAATGAAAATAGAGCAGGAATAGATTACCTATTCTGCACTCTTCCATCCTAAGTTGTCCAAACACATCCTAACATGTTGCTGCTGTCCAAAGCTTGCACTAACACATCCATGCTCACATACATGCCTTCTTCCTTGGGTTATGCTCACTGATGAGCTATTTTTCTGCTTCCATATATGCCACAAATGGTGACGTTGCATACCCATGCTAATTGGAATTATAAGGAACAAATGTGGCCACATAATTCTTGCGTGATTCAACAGCATCGCTCCTCACCTGGCTTCAGGTGTTTGACGTTCTTCCCGACCTTCACCACCGTACCACTGCTTTCGTGGCCGAGGACCATTGGGTGGTGCACAATGAAGTTGCCAATCGCTCCTCGGGTCCAGTAGTGCACGTCTGAGCCGCAGATGCCGACTGAATGCATCCGTATCTGAGCATCTGTCGCAAAACAGAAACATATGGTTACTGCAGAGTCAGCTTTGGGGCGTTACTGTGCAGTGGCTGGAAAGCAATGCAAGTGAAGCATGCAGTGCATGATAATCCTGTGTGGAGTGCCTGAGAGGTGCACTGCACAGCAAACAAGGCAATGTCTGGCTGCAGCTGCTAGGTTTTAAAGGCCGTGTTTGTTTGGAAGTGCAGCCACTTAGACCTAGAAGGCAATGACACGAGTACAGTACGTCAAACCCACAAGCTACTCCACAATTTCACTTTTTTACTGTCACACTGCTCGAGCACTCTATAATGATGCGCATTGTACCAGCGCAATCCTGTTTATTTATAATTTTCTCACACGAAAGTTTGTTAGCAAAGAACTCTGTCAATAGACACGTGCACATCCTCATACACAGGTGAACAGTATGCAGAGGTGTGCGTAACTTTAACTATTGACTTTGCCGACATTAATGTGAGCTAATTCAAGTCCTCCTTTTACGTGCCTTGCAACTAAAGCTACGGGGTGCATGGTAAAGAAAGCGATGAGATGGACACAGGGATCATAGTACTGTGAAGTCCTATCTGCGCATTAAATGACACATCTGTGTCGTTATCAACACACACCGATCACACATTCCAGACCGACATCGAGCCGCATTCGAATAACACGTTCGATAGAAAACATGGCGTTTTTGAGGAACGCCGCCGCACGACGAAGAAAAAGAAAAACGTGCACATTATGGGTCTTTCCAAGGACACACGTGTCACAGCTACACGTTCCATTCTAATGCGCAGTGTGTTATCGTTATACGCTATTAGGCACTGAAAAACCTGCATACCGTTATCTCCAGGTTCTGGTATGGGCCGCTGCTCCTGCAAACAAGCGAAACATACGAAATTTCAGGAACGAGGCTGGCAACAGATAAGCAAACAGGTAGTGAAGAGCGTGGGGTGTACGCAAAAGCACGCATACGCCATACCAGTCGAAGATCGTCCTTTTTGTACAGCACAGCGGACAGATTGTCGGCCTTGGCACCATCCATGCTGCTGCGAAGCGTTATTTCACCGGGGAGCGCAACCGTGAGCCAATTGAACAACTTTCCACTAGGTTGGTTGGGCTGGGTAATAAGTTTTTGCGCAGCTTACGACTGCCGGCTGAAACCGGAGCGTGCGTCTCACGAGCAACGGCAAGATGTCTCGGTGCTTGAACTACTTGAACTCCAATCGCGGCGAGTGTCTCGACTCAAGAGCTGATCAGGCTGCCAAGGCCGCTTTTGCAGCCGGCACCAAATCTCCGGTGTCACATATTTGACCAAAAAAGCAAAACATTCGCGGCGCCGAATAGGCTGATCAGGCGAGAGCACGACAGCGCACAACAGCCAGCTGCACAAGTCGCAGCTGTCACGTGTGTTCTCTGTTTTGGTTTCGTTTGCCTTCGGCGAGTAGAGAGGGCGCCTGTGCAGTAGGTCTTTAGAAACTGAAGGGTTGGCATACGTCGCTACTTTTAGTGTTACGTTTCTATGCATTTTAACAAGAAATCCTGTAAAATCGAACGACTAGTAGTCGTAAATAACTTCCAAGCCGTGCAGAACATAGTAATGAGAACCATAATTGTGCGTCCTGTGAACCGCAAACGTTGGTCCTCCGAACCATGTAAGGCTGAGGCAAAGTAAAATTAACGCGAAAGAATTGCTAGAAAAATTGGTTTTTGAAGAAAGGAAATGACGCACTATCTGTCATCTAGGCGCACACCTGAAGCGCGCCGTAAAGGAAAGGAGGAAGGTGGGAGTGAAAGATTCAGCCCGAGGACATCATCATCATCATCAAGAAGGAGAGGAAGATGTGCCGTAGTGGAGGTCTCGGGAATAACATCACAAAAACCCTCTACGCACCCCTCTTCTTGGCCGATCCCCCTGTGTGGGTATGCGCCATTCTAGAAGGTGAACAACAACCACAACAATTTCGACCGCCTGGAGATTTTTAACGTGCACTGACATCGCTCAGCACAGACGCTTTTTGCGTTTCTCCTCCATCGAAACGTGGCCGCCGCGGTCGAGTTCGAACCCGGGTACTCCGGCTCAATAGAAGAGCACCCTGCACCATCGCCGCTTTTTTTTTTATTGTTGTATCATCATCGCTGCCGACCATGCCGCTGTTTAACTGCCAGTCGTTGTTACTGGCCTTATAAAATATGGCGCATACCCACACTGGGTGACTGGCCAAGAATCAGGAGGCATAGTTTGATATTCATCCGTACATATTAAAGGCAGAGGAAACACGCGGGACAGCAACACCGGCAGCGTCTGTAGTGCATTGACTGAAAAGGAAAAAGAGTGGTCGTATCGTCTTGATTAACTTCCAGCCGCGCTAAGTCAGTCCAAAGCCAAGAGCATGCGATCACATTGCACTCTTAAGCTGACTTAAGCGTCCCCATAATTCTTAATGCGTTTTAATTTTTGCTTCAAATAGGCACAGACTTTGTCGCAGTATTGAGTGATACCAACGATGCTGTGTATAGGGACCGGAGTCCTGTCGAGCGCAGCACATCAGTCAGTACGCGGTCTGATGCGCTGCATACTGCAAATAACCTATGGTCGCCTCGTGCTTACCTTATGAGCCGTTATAATTACAGAGATTGTTTGCTGTATCTAGAAGTATTATGAAGGATAGCAGCTAAAAAACGAAACTAAACGAAAAAGAAGAAATGGTCAGTGCACAAGTCCGACACCAAGCTATTTTTCTGATTCTCAAACTTTTAATTTATTATTATTATTATTATTATTATTATTATTTATGTCTCTCTTTCAGTCAATACAAAATTGAACCATTCCATATGTTGCATTCAAATTTGCACATAATGCCGTCCTCCCATCTTCGATCTCCCTGCTAACAGGTCCCCTTTCGTTGCGTCGTCCAATCTGTCAGCCTATACCCTATTAATTCTCCTTTACCTCTAAAACTCTTAATCATTCAAACAGTTCACCGCCTGTGTCTTGGCCACTCCCCCGTAGTGGGTATGTGCCATTCTACTTGAGGCCAACCAACCAACCAACCATATCGTGCGTGTCTCTGGCTAGCGCTTAAGCCCCTATGAGAAGCGGAGGAAGAAGAAGAAGCACCAAAACAGAGGTCCGCCGAGGCCCGCCTCCTTGGGCTCGGTCCTGTGTGGGCCGCCAATCGGTGTCCGCAAGAGGGACAGCGCACGTTGGCGGCGCGACGTCACTGCACCCCGGGACAGCCGACAACAAAGACACTGGCGCGGCCAGAAGACCCTGTACCGCCGCCACCTGTCGTCCTTCAACGGCCCCTAAGTACCAGACCGCTAGTCCGCCGCAGTCACGCACGTGGAGTGCGACGGAGAAAATCGGTGCCCAGTCCTGGACGCGAGCGGGATGTTAGTGGCATCTGGCCCGCCGAGATGATTCCTGGCGCTGTGCCTAAGCGAGGAAGAGGCTGACAGCGCGAGTTTGTCCTTCCCGTCTCCTGGCTCCCCGTGCCGACCTCAGCATGTCATTTGGTGGCTTCTGTCGTACCCCTCTATGGCAGTCGAACGTCACCTGGCACACTGACTACCCCCGGCTGACGCCATGCTTCGAGAACACTGTGCTCACCTGGATACCCTTCTCGGTCCTGGTGCTGTTCCTTCCGTTCAAGGTGTCCTCGTCGATGGGACCGCGAGTGAAAGCTTACCCAATGACGCTGCTGTCTTACGCGAAGTATGCGTTCACTCTGTACTTGAGCCTGCTCCGGATCCTCTGCCTCAACGACTACTTCAGTTCCAATGTTTCTGAGAGTGAGTACGTGGCGTGCGTGATGAGGCTCGCTGGGTGCGTGATTGCCATCCTGTACCAGATCTTGGAACAAAGGCGCGGCCGTAGAACATCCAACGTGCTGTTCCTGTACTGGACGCTGAACGCTTGTTGCAGCAGCGCCAATTACTACCGGATGCTGCGAAACACGTTCAGCGAACGGAGCGAGGCTCTGCCTTCCGCTTTTCACTACACACTGACCATGATCTCCTATCCGGTGTTGTGGGGCCTGGTAGTCTTCTACTCGTTCACCGAACATCACCCGAACGACACGGCCAAGATATGCCCCATGGACGTGGCTTCGCCCATATCGACCATCAGCTTCGAATGGTTCACGTCGCTCATTTTGTCCGGCTACCGGAAGACACTCAAGGTGGAAGACCTTTTCCCGGTCTCCGAAGAGATCATGACCAAGCATAACTACAGCAAGTGGCTGCGGGTGAACGACAATACCATCGAGGGCAGCCGCCTCACCTGGTCCCTCTTCAAGACTGTCTGGTCCATGGTACTGTCGGCGCTTGTCATTCAGATGCTCTTCGCCTTTTTCAGGACTACGCCACCAGTGCTCCTGACGCTCATCATTCGCTTTGTGCTCAACAAGGAAGAGGAAGGTTGGAAGGGATACTTTTACGCGTTTTGCATCTTCCTGGCTGGAAAGACCGGAATGACGCTATTGCGGCACTGCGATTTTCACTACGTCGTCATGGGCCTGCAGCTCAAGGGTATACTAGTTCATGCGGTCTATACCAAAACGCTACGAGTAGCAAGCGCCTGTTTGACCAAGTATACCGTGGGCGAGATTGTTAATCTGATCACGGTGGACGCCGACAAGGTGTACCAAGCGTCATTGTTTGTGACAGCAGGCATGGGTGCAATTTTCATGACGCTCATGACTGCGGTGTGGCTGTGGTTCTTCATAGGGCCTTCGTCACTGACTGTTATCGTTGTCACTATAGTGATCCTTCCCGTGACGGCTATTCTAACTCGCGCAGGGGACAGGCTGCAGCAAAAGCTAATGGCTCTGAAGGACGAACGACTCATGTTCACAAATGAGGCGCTCAGCAACATTCGCATCATTAAGTTCTACACATGGGAAGTGCCCTTCATGAACCGCATTCTCGGCATTCGCAGTCAGGAAGTGTACACCATCAAGTTCTACGCCGTTTTGGCGGCCACCATGCGGTTCTTTTGGTTTACGCTGCCGTTCTTCCAGTCGTTAGCCATCTTCACCGTGTACATGTTTACGCAGGGCGTCACGACCCTCGACGTGCAGACGGGTTTCGTCTGCATAACGCTGTGCAACATGCTTCGCATGAATCTTGCCACCTGTCCCGACGTAATTTCCAACCTCGTCCAGTCTTCCGTGGCTCTTGGCCGCATCAGTGAGTTCCTGGACGCCGACGAAAAAGACGCCGGAGACATAGGGAATAATCCCGGCGAAGGCAACGCGATTCGTTTCTCGAACGCATCTTTCACCTGGTCGATGCACTCGGACGACCCACCGTTCCTTCAGAACATAGACCTGACCGTACCGAAGGGTCAGCTGGTCGGCGTGTTCGGCCTCGTAGGCAGCGGTAAGTCCTCGATTCTCAATGCTATACTGGGAGAAATGGGGCTCGTTGAAGGCAGCCTCGACATTGACGGCTCGGTCGCATACGTACCGCAGCGGGCGTGGATCCTACATGGAACGATCCGTAAGAACATCACGTTCATGGGCGAGTACGAAAAGTACTTCTACAAGAGGGTCACGGACAAATGCTGCTTGCGGAGCGACTTCGAGATGCTCATGGATGGTGACAAGACCGAAATCGGCCAGAAGGGCGTCAACCTGAGCGGCGGTCAGCGCCAGAGGGTCAGCTTGGCCAGAGCCGTCTACTTGGACAAGGACATTTACCTTCTGGACGACCCTCTAAGTGCCGTGGACGCGCAGGTTTGCTCCAAGATCTTTAACAAGGTCATCGGTCCTCGGGGAATACTGCAGGACAAGACACGCATTTTCGTGACGAACAACCTCTCTCTCCTGTCGCACGTCGACGTGGTCGTGTTCTTAGACAATGGCAGGATAGTTGATTACGGGCTTTATCGCGACCTGATGTCAAGGGGAGGAGAATTTTCGCGCGTCGTCCGCGAATACTCGAGGAAACGCGACGACGAGAAACGGGACAGCGGTGAAGCGATGCCTGCCAAGCTGCTTTCCAGCATGGCTGACAGCATGGAGACCAGCAACACAATATCTGTCGTCACGAGGGCCAACGCTCTTGTCTGCGAGGAAGGCGTTCAAGTGGGTGCCATCAAGAAGGAGGTGTACATCAACTACCTACGACACATTGGCTGCCTGATCCTCCTGTTGACTTTCACCGGCTACATGGGCTGCAGGGCGTTCGACGTAGGATGCGGCCTCTGGATCGGGAGCTGGAGTAAGGACACGTACCTTCCCAAGGAAGAACAGACGGAGGCCAGAAGGAACAACCGGCTGTTGGTATTCTCGGTTCTGGGAACCTTCATGGGCATCTTCGCCTTCCTCGGCACGTCAATGCTGAGCTACGGCACCATCAAGGCGTCGAGAACGCTGCACGAGAATATGATGGCGTGCATGTTCGACGCGCCAATGGCCTTCTTCGACACGACGCCCGTGGGTCGCATACTGAACAGGGTGGGCAAGGACATTGACCAGTTGGACGTGCAGTTGCCGCTCATGTCCAACGTTTTCTTCGAGCTTTTCTTCCAGCTGATGGCCATGGGCATCCTCATATCGGTCGTCCTGCCTCAGTTCCTGGTCGCGGCTGTGCCCCTGGCTTGTTTGTACATCTTCATGCAGAAGTTCTACCTTCGAACGTTGCGGCAGCTGAAGCGACTGGAGGGCGTCACCAGGTACGACCCCTGGCTGAGGAGGAGGAGCCGTTGTTGACGCCAATAAGAGATACCACGCGCCGGCGCAACTCGGCTCACTCAGAGCTGTCGTCATATCCACATTCCACGCCGATTGTACAGGCAGCCTCTGCTCAATTTGCTTGCACGCGAGATAGAAGTCTAAACATGAAAAGCTTGCATGAACGCTGTGGAACCCTGTTTGAGAACTGCGCCCCACTGAGGAATTTCCGAGAACACAGATTACGTAAGTGATACACGCGATGTTATTCATACATGATTTCCCTGTTCGCAGGCGCACATTGTGTCGCGAGGGCAGGAATAGTAGGGATGTCAAGGATGTCGCTATTAAGTTACAGAGTCCTCTACGTTGAACTGTTATGTGGCTATTCGTAACAAAAGGTGTCCAGTGCCGAACCCTAAATTCAGCGTTATTAATATAGTAATTAATATTTAATAATAGGAAAATCCGGCCCAGTAGCCGTGCTGTAACAAAATACTCATAATTCAGCCAGGACCTGGTTAGCGCAAGGGTCTCGGGCAAGATTTACAGTATTCGGATGAGGAGTTTCTACGATGCAGTATTGCTTCGTGCTTCGTTAAGCTGGTTTTCTAGCTACGAGTACGTGCAAGTGTGCCTCATTGCGTAGACGGTTTTGCGTTTAACTTTAAACAATATGCAATCATAATGGCCAGGAATCATGTATGACGTTTCGTATACGGTTGGTTGGTTTCTGGGGTTTAACGTCCCAAAGCTACTAAGGCTATGAGAGACTCCGTAGTGAAGGGCTCCGAAAATTTCGACCTCCTGGGGTTCTTTAACGTGCACTGACATCGCACAGTACACGGGCCTCTAGAATTTCTCCTCCAAAGAAATTCGACCGCCGCGGCTGGGATCGAACCCGCGTCTTTCGGGTCAGCAGCCGAGCACCATAACCACTGAGCCACCGCGGTGGTTGAGATTTCGTATACGTCCAAGGAAAATCTGATGTGCGCATCTCCGCGGCGGTTGCTACGGATAGAATTTCTTAACACGTCTCGTAAACACGGTTGTTTATTCGAAGTGTAATAAATGACGTTTTGGCACCATTTTAGTGTGAGGCTCGTAGATAAAAAAATTTCGCAGCTGCATCAGTTATCAGATGTACTTGCTACTAACCAACAAGAAGTTACTAACCAACACAAAACCCTCGCAGCTAGTGAACTATACCAAGGGCTAGATACGTAAAATCGATGGGCAAGCTTTGATAGTCGACCAGAATTTATCTATCACATCTGCTATGTAAGAGGGATCAGACTCTTCATGCTTGAAGCTGATAGCCACAAGGCATCATATAAGACTTACACCAAGCATCATATAAAATGTACACTTTCAAATATATGCGGGATATTTTACATAAGAGTATATAGGTATATCTCGGCTGTGTAATGAGGATCTTGCAGCGCTTCCAACGCGCTACTCCTTTGGTGACTGAGGAAGGCACTTGTTGCTGTTTAAAGAAAACAAAAAGAGGGCCTCTCGAGAGTCCGTACATGAACCTTCGATAGCCTCTGTCGTACCCGAGGCGATGTATGCGCTTTTGATAAAGACTTCTCATGAGAAAATAAACGAAGAGTTCCTGAACGTGCAACGGCACAACCAAGTGTTCATGTAATTGCCGCAGTGCCTCACGAACTACATTCTTTTTGCCGCCCTGCGCAATGACTCCACAGATCCCCCGTGGTGAACACCTTCGGCGAATCCCTGGACGGCCTGAGCAGCATCCGGAGCTACGGCGCCCAGCAGGTTTTCATCGAGCGCTTCCTGACCGAAGTGGACACGACGCAGAACTGCTCCTTCTCACTGCTCATCTCCAAGCTGTGGATGATCAGCCGGCTCGACCTCATCGGCTGCTCCCTGGTGCTGACCACCGCGATGCTCATCATAAGCTGGCGAGACAGCATGAGTCCCGGCACGGCCGGTCTGCTCATGTCCTACATCATCACGTCCACTTTCGCCTTCAACAACCTGGTCCACTTCGCGGCCGAGTCCGAGGCAGCCATCGTGTCCTCGGAGCGGGTCGAAGAGTACTCCAAGATCGAGGGCGAGGCTGCGAGGTTCATCGAGCCGGCGCCTCCGGAGGACTGGCCGCAGAGGGGCGTCATCTCGTTCGTCAACTACAGCGCCCGCTATCGCGAGGGACTGAGGCTATGTCTGCGAGACTTGAACGTCGAGTTCGACGCGGCAGAGAAGGTGGCCATCGTGGGAAGGACAGGGGCCGGAAAGTCGACGTTAACGCTGGCACTGTTCCGAATGATCGAAGCCGCCAGAGGATGCATCGTCATCGACGGCATCGACATCGCCAAAATTGGGCTCTACGACCTGCGGTCGAAGATCACCATCATTCCGCAGGAGGCGGTGCTGTTCAGCGGCACGCTGCGTATGAACCTCGACCCGGAGGACGAGCACGAGGACAGCAGACTGTGGGAGGTCCTGGAAATCACCAACCTGAGGGAGCGGTTTCCAGAGGGCCTGGAGACGGTCATCACCGAGGGTGGCGCGAACATCAGTGTCGGGCAGCGGCAGCTAGTCTGTCTGTGCCGGGCCGTGCTGAAGCACTCCAGGATTCTGATCCTGGACGAGGCCACGGCAGCCGTGGACGTGGAGACGGACGCGCTGATTCAGAGGACCATACGGGTCATTTTCAAAGACAGCACGGTGATAACCATCGCGCACAGGCTTAACACTATATTGGACTCGGACAGAATAGTGGTCATGGCGGACGGCGAAATAATCGAGATGGGGCCTCCCGATGACCTCCTGGCAGATGCATCCTCAGAGTTTCACAATATGGCTAAGGAGGCCGGCCTTCTCTGAAAATAATTACGTTGTGTTTGATTAAATGCGGAATTCATTGAGCCTATATATGCTATTTCTAGTCTGTTTGTGACAGCTAACTAGAATGGGCATGTGTTTCGCAATTCCTTTTGTCGATGCCAATAAGTTGAGCGAAATTCTTTTATCCCCATAACATTGCATGCTGCATTGTTGACGTGAAAACTGGCCCGACCGGAAACAGTAGATGATCTTTCCCAGAAGCCAGATTTCGAACCGTAAAACAGTTACGGTAATGTCATGTAAAAATTACATCATTTGAAGCATCTCTTCGGGATTTGTCACCTGATAAAAACCTTAACCTCCTTGCGTACAAATATCTCATATCTATACTTGATTATAGCAGGATAGCATGAGATCTATTTATTTCTGTTAATAGGTTGGAAAGAGCGCAGGAGAAAGAGTCAGGTTTATCTCGCAGTGTAACATTGTCCATAACTGCACTACCACTAGAGCAAGTTTGATGCCAATGAGTGATACTTCTCGCTTGCATGTCCTGTTTACTTAGAAAAAACAGCGCTAAACGAAGGACAACGAAAAAGAGTACAACAGGACCGGCGCTGTTTACAGTTGTTAAAGGTAATTTAGAGCGTTTACCCATGAATATATTACGTTTTCATGTGGTTACGCAAGGAGACGTAGAAATGCTTTTAGCCTGCCTCCTTTTCAATGCAAGAAGAACGTTTTAATATTAGACTCAACAGCAATGAAATGACCTTGAGAGCAAGTAATAAATGAATAACATTAAATTTCGAGTATTGACTGAAGCTCATATTTGAAATCTCTTCAGCGGTTTGGGCTTTCGGAGTTCATTTTGCTTCCATCCTGTGTTTTCATGCAGAGTCTCCGTTCCAATGTTATATTTGTTAACTGTTTGCATTCATCTCTCTGATTACTGATGTGGTTAGCAGTGTTGTAAATAAACTTTGCTACAACTTGCAAGAACATGCACTCCTGAATAGGACTGACACGCTTACACATCTGAAAAGGTATCTAGAGAAAAACACACCTGACGGCACACAGATGTTTGTGACCGGATTTCTCTTCGCGGCGTCAAATAAGTTACAAGCAGCAACTGCGGCCAAAGTTTACTTCCCGACCGGAGCTT
This sequence comes from Amblyomma mixtum, assembly GCF_055824585.1. Lineage (NCBI taxonomy): Eukaryota > Metazoa > Arthropoda > Arachnida > Ixodida > Ixodidae > Amblyomma > Amblyomma mixtum. The sequence goes on from NC_143018.1 coordinate 47,355,692, forward strand.
TAATTATAGACGTCCACGCGCGCATTCATGCAAGAATTTTCTGAGGTTTCTCGAAGCCACAGGAAGTCGGTGAAGATGTTCCAGAGTAGTCATGATGGAAACGCGAGTAAGATGAACCGCACTTTGCTGCATGAGGTTGGACTGTCTCCGGGCCCAGAGACTCAGTGAAGAAACACGGGAGGCAAGACTGTGCAAGGAAGACACTGGAAGGCACTTTCGAAACAGGTAGCCGGGGATGGAAGCTGATACCTCGTGTCACAAGCGGGTGTCCACAGGCAGGATGTCACGCAGCATCCATAGGAAAGGACGACCGGAAAAGAAGGTGGATCAGTGGGACAGTGGCGGGTGATTAGGGACATTTTCTGTTGCACTATGCTTGGAGGTTCTGAGGTGCACTGTCTTTGGAGGTTCGGGTGGTACACTATGTCTTTGGAGGTTCTAAGAGAAGAGTTTCCTTGCACAGGCGAGCCTGCTGATGAGGGCGGAGAGAGTGGCTGGGCAAAGGTTCTCACGTAGTCATATGCGTGCACGAAAGACGGTCTGTGTTGAGGAAAGTTCCGCGGGGCGACGGAGGGCAGCGCGGGGGAAGCGGGAGCATCAGTAGTGGCAGTAGGCCCCGAAGGCCGGAAGTTCCTGGGGGACGTTTCGGTCGTCCAGCTTGCCGAAGCCGTTCTTCTTCTTGCGTCGCAGGTTGTCGATGGGGGTGCGCACGCTGTTCCACGAGGTGGAACCGCTCTTCTCGGTCTTCTCCTTGACGCGCGCCTTGAAGTTGCCCCACTTGCGGTCCAGCTTGTAGCCGAAGATGGTCAGGAAACGCTTGAACGAGTTGGCCATGTCTGCCAGGGTGGCGGCTTGCGCGGGAAGCGCTCGCGACGGAGGTCTTCCCGGTGAGAGGGCCCTTGAGGGTGCCGAGGGCTGCTACCGTACGGCGGAGGCGGCCAGCTTCGCCGAGCGTTTGAACGAGAGCGAAGGCCCGAAGAACCGTTGGGACGCTGCGCGCGCTCGTGCCACCCCGCGGGTGCCGCGCTGATCTTCGTTGCTGTCTTCATCGATAGGCGCGACACAGCGTTAGCGACGGCCGCAGTGCGGCGCGCAGTGACGTTCTGCGTTAAAGGGACCATGAAATGATATTTACGGAAGTCAGCAAAAGTACGCAGGCGATCGTTATTCAGTCACTAGTCAGCACACCACAAATTTTTTTAGAAAGTGGTGGACAAAAATTTTGAATATTGAAGTGTTGTAAAGTATTGTGATGGAAATATTGAAGGTAATGATAAATTCTTCCGATGTGTAGCTAAATATTTCTTTTAGAGTTTCCATCGCTCGCATCGAGCAGTTGTCTGCCTTAGAAAACCAATGAGGAACGCTTTTGACGACCGCAGAAACGTTAACAGCAAAAAAAAAAAAAAATCAAGCCTACCGACGGGAGGTCTGCGGATATATTAATTTATATAGTTAAATCTTACAATATATGAAAAAATTGCTATCATAAACTTGTTCCCGTTCAAAGGTCCAGAATTTTTGGGTATGAGCTGTTGGGTTAGGATGCCGACAGTGTTGGTTGATTGCCGGCTACCGGTAGCTTTTTGTGCTGGGTATTCTGCCAGCAGAACAGCCGGCAAAAGGTGATTCCGGCAGTGTCGTTTCATCGTCTGTGTGTCGTGATGCGACCGGAATCGGCCAATGGGGTCAAATTTCCGGCATAGTTCTATATGGGCTATTTCGCCGGCTGCCGGAACAGTCTCGTCCAGATTTTAAAGCTAACTTCAGTAACACCGGATCTATTGGCGGTTAAAAACGGTGCTCCTTCTCTTCCTTCTCAACGCCGAAGCTACAGAAAAAAAAAAAACAAGTTGGGACTGTGCTCTGCCATGTCTCATCCCCCCACGTTATTTGGGCATGTCCGATGAGACGTTCGCCCAGATTTCCCAGAGTAATTTTGTCGCTACTTTTGTCCCCGAAATGCAGCGTAGCCGTGCGCTGGTTCAGAAAGGCGGCGATGTAGTCGTATGTTCGTTTGCCTACGTTCATCAGTGACAGGTGAGAGAGGATGGAAGCGTGTGACACATTGTTAAATGCCTTACTCACATCGAGTCCCAGGATGGTACGCGTAGCTCTTATGCGATTTGGATCTAGAATGTGTCGTTGTATCTGCCACATGATGTCCTGAGTCGAAAGGCCTGCTCGAAATCCAATCATGGACGGGGGAAAACGTGTCTTCCGCGTCGGCGCGCATTTGGAGCCTGTTTAAGACAACGTGCTCCATTAACTTTTCTAGATATTACGTTAGCAAAATTGGGCGGAGGTTCCCAATCTCTAATCTTTTTCCCGCTTTAGGAATGAAAATTACGCTCGGCACCAGAGGAACCCCGCAAGGCGCTGTACTTACACCGTTTCTCTTCAACCTTATTACGAGTGGCCTCCCGCGTCTGTTAGATGCTATCCCACATATACATCATTCTATATACTCCGACGACATCACCATATCGACCAACTCCGGATCCGATGGAGAGATTGCAGAGTCATATCAACGAGCTATCGACGAGGTACACTCTTTCGTGCAGGGGAACGGTCTTGCGTGTTCACCGGCTAAATCGGAAATCAGGAACAAACAAGCCTCACAGGCAGCACCCGACCCCCGGGAACCCATCAAGTTGCACATAGACAACCATCCAATAGCCCCGGTAGCCACGATCAGGGTTCTTGGCATGTTTATTCAGAATAATACAACACGGAAGCGATCCGCCGTCGACGCGTCACGGCGCACCAGCAGATAGGTGGGCTGGTGAGGCGCATTGCCACCCGTCGCAGGGGCATGAGAGAAGCCGCAGGATCATGCAATCATTTATGATAAGTCGAATCACGTACGCCTGCCCGTACTATCATCTGCGTCGCAGGGATGAAGACGCGCTTAATAGCATCATTAGAACAGCATACAAGGCGGCTCTTGGCCTGCCGGCATACGCCAACTTAGATCGACTGCTGCAGATGGGAATTTTTAATACGCTCGCTGAGATAATCGAAGCCCATAAGACGGCACAAGTGATCCGCTTGTGTTGCGGGACGTGCAATTCTCGATGAACTCCACATCATACTCGTTGAGGAGGTATGTGCAACATGCCATTTATCAGTCGACATCACAAGCAGACTAGTTGTTAAACCAGTAGCCAAGAACATGCTGCCAGGCAGACACGACGCCCGTAGGAAAGCAAGGGCGCAGGCCCTTGAGAAACGGCACGAGAACGAACCACGAGCAGTGTACGCGGACTCAGCTCAACACATCAAAGGCGGAGCATACGTGGCGTGTAGGGACACTCCAAAGTCAGCCCTCGTTAAAGCCACAACCTTTCACGCTAGCTCTATACGCGAGGCAGAGGAAGTAGCTATCGCACTGGCCATCGCGGATCACCGCACCAAAACTATTCTAAGCGACTCTAAGAGCGCCATTCGAAATTTCGTTGGTTTTGTGGGGTTTAACGTCCCAAAGCGACTAAGGCTATGAGAGACGCCGTAGTGAAGGGCTCCGGAAATTTCGACCCCCTGGGGTTCTTTAAAGTGCACTGACATCGCACAGCACACGAGCCTCTAGAATTTCGCCTCCATCGAAATTCGACCGCAGCGGCCGGGATCGAACCCGCGTCTTTTGGGTCAGCAGCCGAGCACCATAGCCACTGAGCCACCGCGGCGGCGGTATTCGAAATTTCGAAATTTCGCCAAAAACTCGTTCGCAACGCGAATTCTGCGCAGCCAAATTCTCGATCACAACATCAATCTCGTATTGGTTCCGGCTCACGCGGGTAACTCCGCAAACGAGGGGGTCGCCCGTCTAGCCCGAGGTTTACCCAACCGGGGGACGGGAGACCTCTCAGGACGGACGCCCCCACCGAGGCGCCTCGCTCGTACGCGTAGATTACAAACTTTCATCGCGAGCAAAGATGCACGTATCCCGCCCCTCACCCCGACCTGGACTGGGAGCAAGCCACGTCACTCAGACACCTACAAACAGAGGCGATTCTTAGCCCCTGCCGATTAATCACAAACGGTGAATATGACCCTGCATGCCCGCACTGCGGTGACGAGACGCACGCCACCCAAGACCATATTTTATGGGAATGCGCTAGTAAACCCCCTCCGAAGACACTCTTGTCAGCTCCCTCAGCGGAGGAATGGGACAGGCTTTTGGCCAGTTCCAATCCAATCCAATCCAATCCAATATGCTAATATGGTAGCGTTGATGGTAGCTACCGGCCTCGCAACGCTACGGGCTGAAAGTGCAACTAGTATTGGCAATAAAAGGACAAGTAGGGGACATGGAGAGGGAGGATAGATAGCAAGAAAGGATAAAGGTAGTATGGCAATGTACACTATATACAAATAAAAAATGGCTGTGGCTTAGCTTGGTTAAGCCCGGTAATTGCAAAAGTAATATCCGTAGCTACGCCATGGTTCAGCTGTAGCTGGTGGTGGTGCTTGTGGTTGGACTTGTGGTGATGCATCGGTTATACAATCCAATCCAATATGGTAGCTACCGGCCTCGCTACGCGATGGGCTGAAAGTGCAACTAGTATTGCTTTCGCAATAAAAAAAAATTCAGGGGGCACTTTGTTGACCTAAAGTGCGGTGAGGCGAAAGCCTCAAGCGCGGTGTTGCTGCTTGTGCCACTGATGTGTTAAGAGAGTGAAACGCGCCAGCGTCTTGCAACGCTGCCAGGGAGTCCTTGTCGTCCGTAATTTGGTTTTTGAGGAAAGGAAATGTATCTGTCTCGCATACCTCGGTGGACACCTGAACCTCGCCGTAACGAGAAGGGAGGAAGATGGGAGTGAACGAAGACACCGTATTCACTAGACGCGCCTTTGTTCAGGTTCTTTAACGTGCACTGACATCGCACAGTACACGGGCCTCTAGAATTTCTCCTCCAAATTTGGATTGGAAAACGTTTATTGTCAGCACTGAGCCCTAGTGGGCATTATACTAGGTGGCTTCGAGCCCATGGCTCTTGGCGACCTTGTGAGCCCACTCAGTGGCCCGGACTTGCGTCAACGGGTCTGAGCTGGCCAGTATAGCCTCCCACCGCTCTAGAGAAGGGACTGGTAGTAGGTCCGCCGGTGGCGGCGCCTTTTTGCAGCTCCATAAAATGTGGTCATATCCGGCTATCTCGCCGCATTGTTTGCAAGTAGCGTTGTATTGTGTTGGATACATGTGTGCTAGTCTCGACGGACTAAAGAAGGCTCGCGTCTGGAGCCGACGCCACGTTACCTCCTGGCTTTTGTCGAGCTTTTTGTCTGGTGGCGGATAGATCCTCATTTCCAGTTTAAACTGATTGGTGTATTCGTGAAATGATATGAATGCATCTCTCGTGAAATTTGGTGACTCGACCCGGCTCACTGCTCGGCTGACATAACCTCGAGCTATACTGTGAGCCAACTCGTTTCCCCTGTTCCCCGAGTGTGCCGGCACCCATATTAGTTCCACCTCTCTTTGGTCCAAGTCTTTATGTCTTAATATTCGTTCTGCCTCCTGGGAGATCATACCCCGCGCAAAATTGTTGATAGCCACCTTGGAGTCGCTAATTATGGTGACTGCTTTGGTGCTGGCCATTGCCATGGCGATAGCCGCCTCCTCCGCTGTCCCTCCAAAGAAATTCCAGCCGCTGCGGCCGGGATCGAACCCGCGTATTTCGGGTTTGTTCATTCCAAACCTTCGAGCTGGCATGGCGGAGTGGTAAGCATGCTCGTCTCGCACTCCAGAGACCGGGGTTCGATTCCCGAACTCGAGCGATTTCGTACTCGTTTTTATTTATTTATCTGGCCTGATTAGGAAGGTTAATTAGGCTAATTGGGTGATTAAGCAATTAACTAAACTCATTCCCATTTACTTGGAGCATCACTATACGATCCCTACAATTGGTTACATGGTTTAGCCAAAGTACAATTAGCCCCGTTTGAAATTCGCGCCCTGTGACGTCACGACCGTTTCGACAATTGAAAAACATGACATTTCTTTCGACAACTCCTGCTTACAACGATGAGGCATTAAAGGCGTCCGCCTTAATATGTTTCGTCTTTAGAAGTGGAACGCGACAGCATGTTGCAGCGCTGCCAGGGAGTCCACGGAACCCCATCGCCCATTCGGCACGACGCTTTGCCCATTGGAAACACCTTTGAACGCAAGAGAAGGGTGGGAGTGAAAGAGGTGCCGTAATGAAGGAAATTACAATTGAACTTGAGAACAGGAAACAACGTAGTAACTGTCTCGCATATCTCGGTGGACAGCCGCAGCCCACAGTTATAGTAACGTTGAGTTATAGGGCGCCGGTTCGAATTCCTGCCGCAAGCTATAGGCTCTAACTTTAGTAATATGCTGCACGAAACGCTGAATCATATGAAACATCCGGAACATTCTGCGGCAAACGGTTGTTGTTGTTATTGGCTATTTATTAATAAAAGTAAAAATTGGCAGGGGCTTAGCTTTGGTTAAGCCTGGTGGGTTGCGAAAGCGAACGCAGCGCTTCTAACGGAAGGAACACGACGCACCGCGTCTACAGGTCACGAGTGTCTACGGGCCGCCGTTACCCGACGAGCCAAGTTGGTAGCCCGTCTCTCGCTCCTGGTATGACGTCACGCTAAACGTCACTAGCGCCTCTAGCGGGAAGAGCGCGGCGCGCCGTGGCTACCGGCCGCCGCTGCGCGACGACTCGACTTGGTAGCCCCTCTCGCACCCTGGTATGACGTCAGAGGTCATTCTAAAGGCCAAACGTGGCTACCGGCCGCCGCTACGCGAAAGGCCGTTCATGAGCGTAGTATTGCTTTCGCAATAAAAATGGAAGGATAAGATGTTGCTAGCCGCGGCTAGAGCTCTATACCGCGGCACCTGCCATTTAAATTGGTTTGTTGGGAAAGGAAATGGCACAGTATCTGTCACATATCTCGGTGGACGCCTGAACCACGCCGTAGGGGAAGGGATAAAGGAGGGACTGAGAGAAGAAGGAAGAGGCGCCGTAGTGGAGGGCTCTGGAATAATTTCGACCGCCTGGGAATCTTTAACGGGCGCTGACATCGCACAGCACGCGGAGGTGGGGTACGGGGGTTACAGCCGGCGTCGTCGCTTCGGCGGACGCGGTTGTTGCGACGCACGTCTGTTTTAATCTTTCTTCATAACTCTGCGCGTGGCAGCGGTTGTGGCTCAGATCGAGCCAGTAGGCAGGCCCGTGCAATTTCCTTTTCATCCTTCCTTCAGTCGCAACAACAACAACAACACAGCACACGGGCGCCTTTTGCGTTTCATCTCCCTCGCCCTAGCGCATACACAAGACAGCGTCATCTTCAGCGACTCCAAAATGGGTATCAATTTCGCAAAAGGCCGAATTACAAACACCTCCCTTAAAATCCTTAATGCAACCAAATTCTCACCAAATTATTCCGAACTGATATGGGTCCCAGCCCATTCGGGGAATCCGGGGAACGAGGCAGCTCACAATAAAGCCCGAGGTTTCGTCGACCGGGCAGTGGATGAGTCTGGCTCCCTGAATTTCACGAAGGACTCCGTGATCACATATCATGATCTCACCAATCATTTTAAACTAGAGAGGAGAATTTTCCCCCCTCCAGACAAAACACTTACTAAAGAACAAGAGGTTACGTGGCGTCGTCTACAGACGAGATCGATACGCACCCCATCACTCCTCGCGCACATTTATCCAGATCTTTACAACCCAAACTGTAAATACTGTGGCCAACATGCCACCTACGATCACATCCTGTGGGACTGAAAAATAGAGCCACCTCCGGGTGATCTAGTTACAGCTCCTTCTCTCGAGCGGCGGGAGACCGCGCTGGCTAGCTCTGACCCCAGAACGCAAGTTTTGGCGGTGGAGTGGGCTGACAAAGTTGTCGAGGGCTGCGTACTCTCGACCACTTAACGCGACCTCTTACCAAGCTCTTTCCGGCGAATAAAATGTTTTACAATCAATCGCCTCCATCGAAAAGCTGCCATCAAAGCCTAAAGCGCGCGCACGCACGCACGTACGCACGCACACATACGTCGCCGGCTTTTCTCGTAATGGGACTAGTAATGCGTTCGCATTAAAATTCGTCAGCTCTCGCAGAATTTCGCTATTTACTCGACTAGCGTACACGTGTACAGAGCGAGAAAATTTCTTTTCCACAGGTGTTGAAAACGTGTAATTTATCTCCAATGGAAAAGGATACAGTGCACCGCACATGCACTGCTGCCCTTTTCATAAATACGAAGTGCTACCGCCCCGCCGCGGTGGCTCAGTGGTTACGGCGCTCGGCTGCTGACCCGAAAGACACGGGTTCGATCCCGTCCGCGGCGGCCGAATTTCGATGAAGGCGAAATTCTAGAGGCCTGTGTACTGTTCGATGTCAGTGCACGTTAAAGAACCCCAGGAGGTCGAAATTTCCGGAGCCCTTCACTACGATGAGTTGCTTTGGGACGTTAAACCCAAATATACCAAACTAAACGAAGTGCGACCATGTTAGATACGTCCAGTTCAAATATATATGTTTTGTTGCGAAAGCAACACTGCGCTAGTCGCCGAGCCATTTCACGGAGCTCTGGAAAGGCGCAGCTGCGCATGCGCGAGGAGCGGGTGACGTCACACGGCGCACAGCTGGCGCGCCTGGGCCGGCCGCCGCCGCGCGCTCTCCATCGCCTCGCCGACAGTCTCCCTCTCTCTCTTCCTCTCTGATGCGCAGTAGCGATGGCGCATCGCCATCTGCGTGGTTTGTGGTGTATATACAAGGTGTCCCAGTTAAATGTAACCAAGCTTTTAAAAAACACGGGGTGTCCTAGCCGTCTGAAACCAAATGAGGGTTGTTCAGAGTCGCGTGACCTAGTCTGCAGTATTTTTCGTTCTTCAAGGTTGGCTAATTAGTTAAGCTTAATTAACTAACTTTTTAATTATTCACTTGAGGAACAAAGTATCAATGGAACAGTTGTCGATCCCTTTGAAAAACAGCATACTGAGACATTTGCAGCAAAGGAATATTTACGTAAAGAGTTTTTTTACCGGCCTTTAACCATGACCCGCGCAATAAGAAAAAGCTTCCACATGACAACTCTGCCACTTCAACGTCCCAAGACGCGCCTTAAAGAATAAAATTCATTTTTTTCTGAAGACCTCTCCTCGATGAGGCTTTGGGTGCACATTGGGGCAGAGAAGTGAGCGAGCAGCTGGTCACGTGACAACTTTCTTTTAAGGCCAATAAATGAAGCTATCGTAACCTGACGGAAACTGCACTACTAGCGGTTTTTCGAGGTGATATAAAACTTTTGCATTGACACTTTCTTCCTGAAGTTAATAATTAAAAAGCTAGCTAATTAAACTTAACTGATTTATTAACTTTGAAGAGCGAAAAAATACTCAAGACTAGGCCACGCGACTATGAACAACCCTGAGTTCGTTTCACTGGACTAGGACACTTCGCCTTTTTAGAGCGCAGCTCTTTGGCGTCCGTTCCTGGGTTTCGCGTCGTCGTCGGCGTCGGCCTCGTAACCAGCTCCGCCCCCCTTTCATCCCCCCAGCGCTATCGGCGTCAGCGGCATCAGTCAGTCGCTGCTATCTCTTCCCTCCTCCCTTTATCGTGTTGTCCACTTGCTGCGCGCGCTTCTGCCCCCATCGTTTGCCGCTGGGTGTACACGCCGCCCCTCTCCCCCCTCTTCCTGCGAGTCTCCGGTTGTCAAAGCGCCGGCTCGAACTTAATTCCTTTCTTCGCTCCTCCTCCAATGCAACCCCTGTGCGGTGGCAATCAGAGAGCCAGATCGGTGGCGGCGGATCTGTATATGTGCACCGCCCGAGCCGAAATTGCGAATACGGGTGAAAAATAAAAAAAAAAAATTCTGTGATAGCGCATACATGTGTTGCTCGATTTATTTGCCTCAATCTATCGAAAAGGTGAAACAGCTTATTTGCTGCGCTCAAATTTCGCATTAGGAAGTAACGTAATCGTCGGTAATTTTTCATGTGTTGTTGTTATTGCGACTGAAAGAAGGATGAAAAGGAAAGCCGCAGTGGCTCAGTGGTAAGGCGCTCGTCTACCTAGCCGGAGTACCCAGGTTCGAACCCGACAGCGGCGGCCACGTTTCGATGGAGGGGGGAGAGAGAGAAAACTTTATTACAACAGGAATTCGGGGCACGCCCCAGGGTCCCCGCACGACCCCACTCCACTCAAGTGTTTATGTTCCTGAGGTCCATAACACTGGCAGCCCGGCCGGAGGCGATGGTCTGCACGGCCGGGTCCTCCGAGCGCAGCAGGGTCTCCCAGTCCTCCCAGGTCTTGAGGTTCTCTAGGTCCCGCGGGGGAGGGTCCGCCGGGCAGAGGGAAAGAATTTGGAGGGAAGAAGCGAAGGGTTCTGGGCATAGGGCGCATGCCGGAGTAGTGAAGGAGGGATGATAGTGGGCTAGGGTAAGGGGCGAGGGGAGAGTGCGTGTCTGTAATCTGCGCCAGAGTGTTGCGTGTCTGTTATCTAGGGAGGGGTGGGGCGGAGGGTAGAGCTGGCGTGAGGCTCTGTATACCTGGGTCAGCTCACTGAATGAGTGCATGCGCTCATTCGTGAATCCCGCATCCGAGGCCACCTGAGCCCGGTTTAAAGAACCTCGGGCTAAAAGGATGGAGGCTAAACGCAAGAGGCGCCCGTGTGCTGTGCGATGTGAGTGCAGGTTAAAGATCCCCAGGTGGTGGGAATTATTCCGGAGACCTCCACTACGGCACCTCTTTCTCTCTCTCCCACCTTCCTCCCTTCCTTTACGGCGTGGTCTAGGTGCCCGCCGAGATATGTGAGACAGATACTGGGCCAGTTCCTTTCCTCAAGAACCAACTTGCCAAAATTTACATTCGTCGTACAGCATTCCTTGTGGTGTCATAGCATTTCTGTTTGCATATCTGAAATGTTTTCGTCAATACACCGAGATGTGAAATTGTAGGCTATCTTGCGCCAGGAGTTCGGACCCATGAGACAAGCACCTTAAGATGCATGCGTACGCAGACAATGAACAACTGCGATTCCGGACGGAGGAAACTGAACGAACGACATCAGTGTTCTGTCACAGGGCGGTCTATGGCGCGCTCTCTCCTTCGTAGAACTTCTGATATGATTCTTGGTACACAGCCATGCTTCGTTGCAAGGCGCTATAATAACCTCCCACTCCACTGGTCACGGAACCTTTCTACATGAAACTTACAATCGAAACAAGTTAAGGTAAAAACATATCTATTTGCACTGGACATGTATACCATGGTCGCACTTGGTATTTATGATAAGGGCAGCAGAGCTCGCACGGTGCTCTGCATGTTTTTTAAAAGTTTGGTTACATTTAGCTGGGACACCCGGTATATATGGCCAGCGGCGCGCAGCAGGCAGGAGGGAGGAGGGGAGGCATTCGGTTTGCAGCCTTCGGGCTGCGGCCGTGTATGTGTTTTTTCAGCCAGCGTCCGTTCCGGCGGACGCGGTTGTTGCGACGCGCGTCTTTACTCTCTCTTTTACTCTGTCCTCTTATCTTTCAACTTTCTTCTATCTGCACGTGGCAGCGGTGGTGGCTCGGCTTGAGCCAGTTGGCAGGCCCGTGCACTTTCCCTTTTCATCCTTCTCTCAGTCGCAACCAACCAACCAGCAGCCAGTAAGCAGTCAGCCATGGAGAAGAATAGTAAAGCGGCTGCTGAACGGCGTATCCGAAAAGCTTCTCTTCAGATCCAGAATTGGTTGCTTGGTTGGTAAACATTTATTAAAACAGTCAAGGGGCCGAAGGCCCAGATCTAGGGGTCGGCCAAAACTCCTTGAAATCTGGCAGCCTCTAGAGCGAGACCGATGAGCGCTCGTTGGTCGTCTAGGTAGAGCTGCGTAGACGAGCCTCCCAGGTATGTTGTGTGGGTGTTGGCATGTGTTGTCGTGGACAAGTACAGACCATATGAAGGAGGTCTGCTGGGATATTGCAGTGTTTACACATCGGCATATACCGTTCAGGAAATATATTATGGAATCTTCTGAGATTGGGGAAAGTGTCCGTCTAGAGTTGGCGCCATATGACGGCTTCTGTCTTTGTAAGTTCTTGGTGCGGACCTGGATAGAGTTGGTGAGAAAGACGATAGTGCTGGAGCAGGTCGCGTGAAGTGATTATGGTAGTGGTGGTGGTGAAAAACATTTTTAATACTCAGAGAGAGTTTGGGGATGAGAAGACCCCGCTACATGGTCGGTATCCTTAGTCCGGGACACCGCACGACGAGGCCCCGTCTCGCGCCCGCTTTACTAGAGCCCTTTGGGAGGGATTATGGTGTCCTTCCTGACCAAGGCGGGCATGTTGGGGGCGGGATGATAAGCTGCTCGGAAAGTGAGCCCTCGAGCTAGCTCATGTGCTCCCTCATTACCCTTCAGACCCATGTGGGCTGGAGCCCATATCAGGAGGGTCAGGTGTTTAGGAGGATTTGATACGAGTACGCGAAACGCTTCGACTGAAATACGGCCATGAGTAAAACTAAGAATGGCGCGCTGTGAGTCACTTATGACTACTTTAGCTTTAGAAGTGGAGAGCGCGAGAGCAATAGCTACTTCCTCCGCTGTAGTGGTATGTGAAGTGAGTACGGAGCAGGAGGAATGAAGAGCCATGTTCTTATCTGTGGCAAAAACGCTGTTGCAGCAGTCCGAGTAGGATGGTCTGCCGCGTCTGTGTAAAGCACAAGTCGGCCAGCATATCGCTGCTGGAGTGACGCGGCCCGAGCTTCTCTGCGATCTTGATGATGAGTTGGGTGCATGTTGCGGGGGAGAGGGAGAGTCTTGATGTTGGCCCTGATGGCAGGTGGGAGATTGACCACCGACGATGGCGGACGGAAGGGAGCGATGCGAAGTTGTTTGAGGATAGAGCGGCCTGCGGAAGTTAGGGAAAGGCGTTGGCACTGGGCCAGGAGGGCCGCCTCAATGAGCTCGTCAACCGTGTTGGAGACACCAAGGGCGAGGAGCTTGTCGTTGGGAGTAGAGAGAGGAAGACCAAGGGCTGTTTTGACGCCGCTGCGGATAAGGCAATCCAGGCGGTGCTTCTCCGTGAGCGTGAGACGTAAATATGGAGCAGTGTAAGCTATAAGCCTTACGAGAAATCCTTGAAAGAGATGAAGGAGATTGGCCTCCTTCATGCCTGCCCGCTTGTTGGCAACGCGCCGTATGAGACGGGCTGTCTGCTGTGTATATCGATGCAAGCGTTGTATTGTGTTGGTGTTGGCTCCGTTTGCTTGGAGGTTGAGGCCAAGAATTCGGATGTTGTCGACCGTAGGCACGGGAAGGTTGGTTAATAGTGAGGCGGATATTTGGAGATGTGGGGGGTTTCCAGGTGCCGGAAAATGCACAAAGAAGAGCTCAGATTTTGCTGCTGAGCACTTAAGTCCTTTGTCCGATAAGTCGTTTTCAGCTGTGTTGATCGCAGCCTGGAGAGTCTCTTGGAAGAAGGCGGTTGAGCAAAGGCAGCGCGACAAGAGGAAAGCCAAACCTGCAGCTGAGACGCCAGAGCAACGTGAAAGACGTCTGGCGACGTCACGAAGCCGAAAGACGGGCTGGCCGGTCTTCTGTACAGCCTGAGGAAGTGACCATCGAGGGTGACATCAAGGCGCTTTCGCAATCCTCCAGGTTTAAACAGAGCTAAACCACAGACATTTTTTAAATCTTAATTTGTTTCGATTGTAAGTTTCATGTAAAAAAGTTCCGCGACCAGCGGAGGGGGAGGTTATTTTAGCGCCTCGCAACCAAACATGTCTATACACCAATCAATCATAGCAGACATTTTGCAAAGCAATGAGGGCGCCATAGGCCGTCCTGTAACAAAACGTGGAAGTCGTTCATCCAGATTTTCTGTCTGTATTCGTATTTACTGAACGACTGAGTGGATACGGGACTTATTGCGGGACTCCAAGCCAACAGACGGAGTTACTTCATACTCTTACTCCTATCCGAGCCAACAGAAAGTTACTGCATCTTCGTATTACTAGCCCAGCCAACAGATGGAGTTACTCCATCTTCTTACCCCTAGCTGAGTCAACAGACGCAGTAAGACATGACGACATCGGCCCACCGCTAAAACCTGATTTTTGGAGCAATAAATGTTTTTCACTCACTACTCCATCTTACTCGTAGCTGAGCAAACAGACGGTTATGTACGGTGTACGTATGGGGCTTCGCTAGATCACTTTTGCTCATTTTTGGCCTGAGGTGTCTTTACAGCGCCGAAGGCATTGACAGAAAGTCGGCACGATCGTCAAGTGGCTTGTTCTATAGTCTGTAGCAAAGCTGACGAGACTATATTGTCCATAAAATTAATGGGTGCTTTTCTTTGAAGATTTTGGCAAAGTGAGACATGACTAAACTTTAGATCCTTACTTTGCGGGCGATATTCCGACAGCAGTGTGTTCAATGCAGATTTCCTTTTATATTCATTAAAATGATTTACAGTCGAGGCAAAGCAATCATGACCTTAATCCCGACTTGACTCCAACAGACTGTTTTCAATGCGTTTCATATCTATTATATCAGGCCATGATGACTTTCAGAATGCTGAGAGGCTACGGCCGCTTATCTGTTTTTTCAGCCAGCGTCTGCTTCGGCGGACGCGGTTGTTGCGACGCGCGTCTTTTCTCTCTTTCACTCTTTCCTCTAATCTTTCCGCTCTCTTCTATCTGCACGTGGCAGCGGTGGTGGCTCGGCTTGAGCCAGTCGGCAGGCAGGCCCCGTGCACTTTCCTTTCCATCCTTCTCTCAGTCGCAGCAGCAACAACAACAACGTTCAGAATGAGCAATGCTTTGAGCCCTTTCATAACGGATTCCAGGGTTTTCCCATGCTTTCTATTTCTTCAAAACTATCTCATAATCTAGCGTGGCAACCGGAAATGGCCTTCATACAGCAATAAAGCAACCCGACTTCCGACAGAGGTCAACCTGCTGACCTGTTCTGTTGTTGCTCTTTACATTAACGCATGCATAGATGGATATAGACGTAGTAAGGAGGGGATTAAACCTCGAGACACCCAGGGATCACTCATTAGCGCATCAACAGTGAATGACAGAGAGAAATGAACATCAGCTGTCAGCTGTAGACGAGCTATTTCGATCTCAGTGCGGGTCAGTCCATCCATCACATAGTTGAGGAATTGTACTCTTTATGTCAAATAGGGAGAAGGCGTACGCTGAGGAAACTTTTCACTGTTTCCTTGTGGTAAGCATACGTAGCGTCCTATGAGAGAGCACCGCGCTGGACTAAAAGCAAATTAAATTGTTCAATTATTTTCGCGCGCCTTTTCTTTAGCTGCGGTTATTGCGACGCAAGACGTTTGTAATGTGAGGCGAATACATTACGATATCAAGAGTCACATCTACCTTGCCATTTAGCGTGCTGCGGATACCATTACTCTATTACTACTGGTTACAAAAGTATTCACTGCTATACTCTCCTCTTCTTGCTGCTGATACAACTACTTCAATGACTTAGAGCTTCGTATACCGTCACTCATATGGAATTTACAAAGAAGGTAAGGAACTATGTCTAATACTATGACTACTACTGATGAAACTAAATGCAACCACTATAATATTTTTAGTACAATAACAGCAATTGCGAATGCTGCTGCGGATACTACTACTACTAGTAATACTACTACTACTACTAATACTACTAGTACTACTAGTACTACTACGAGTGAAACCACTAATACTGACAAATGATGTTTTTTTGTACCCTTGACAGCTTCAATCTTTGTTGTCCTCATTATTTTTCTCCCGTGAAAATGTTTGTACTATCGCGCTCAATATGAGTTGCAACGCGCGGTCATCGACCGGGGTTCGTTCCGTGGTGTGCCTCCTTCAAACAGTCGCTCGGAATTCTGGGATAAACTTTTTCCTGAGCGGGGGTGCTGTTGTTTCCTGGAATAAACTTTTTCCTGAGCGGGGGTGCTGTTGTTTCCTGGAACAGCAGTTTCTCCCAGAATTCCGAGCGACTGTTTGAAGGAGGCACACCACGGAACGAACCCCGGTCGATGACCGCGCGTTGCAACTCATATTGAGCGCGATAGTACATTGTTTTTTCTATGATGTACCAGTACCAAGACCCTAGAGTTGTTCTTGTACAAATGAAATAAATATTGATTGATTGATCGCTACTACTACTATTGCTGCCACTACTACTGCTATTGCTAGTACTATTGCTACTACTTCTACTACTACCATTGCTACTACTACTACTTCTACTACTTGTACTCCACTACTTCTACTACTAACTTTACTACTACTTGTACTTCTACTACTTCTACTACTACTTTTACTACTACTTGCACTTCTACTACTTCTACTACTACTTTTACTACTACTTCTACTTCTACTACTACTACTACTACTTCTACTATTACTGCTACTTCTACTACTTCGACTGCTACTACTTCTACTCATAGAGTTTCTTACTACTACCTAGAGGGAAAGCTGGCGGCGCTGCACTTCAGCCAACATGGACGCTCAAAGCATCATGGGGCGGTGAGCTACTTGTTGCGGCACAGTCGTAGTTTTTCGGGAACACAGAGTGGCAGTACTAAGGCGTTTCATTCCGAAATCGTAGTTCGTGTGTGCGCAGACGACTTTCGCGCTAACGCAGTGTGCAAAAGCCATAGTAGTGAAGACGCGACGACACACGACGCCAATAAAAGGTTTTACTCTTCCGAAATGCCATTAAAAAACCTCTTAAAGTATCTAAACAACAACATTTTTTTTGAAAACATATTTACTTTTAAAAGTGCGCCTGTTAATTACGAGATATTAGTTTTTTTAGTGTTCATCTCTTGGCCAGTAGGAAAGCTAGTCATGTCTTGTTTTAGGCAAACTTTGCACTTAAATGCTTTTCTGCTCGTTTGTTGCAATCATTAGACAAGATATTGAATGTTAGGACGTTTGTAGCTATCAAACAGCTTTATTTTTCTATTATTTTTTGGCCAAAAGTTACAGTTCTGCAACAAGTAGCTCACCGCCCCATGATGCTTTGAGCGCCCATGGTGGCTGAGGTGGTCACGTGGGGTCGCCATGCAAACTCCCATAGACGGGCTGCCAGCTTTCCCTCTAGGTAATAGTAAGAAACTCTATGACTTCTACTTCTACTACTACCTGCCTTTACGAGGCCTGGCTGCAGCGGCCGCTAATACACAAACGAATTCACAAAATCGTGAGTACGAAAGCAGAATCAAAATGGAAGGAAGCTGGCGCAGTTACAAAAAAAAAAAAAAAAACAGGCAATAGGCGGCTTACGCGGAGAATTTCCATCGGGAAACTCACCCCGAAACCCAAAAAGAACTTCGAACATCCCAGCGCGGGTTACAACTATAGCGGGTCCCAGATTCGTGGCACCAAAAGATAACATATATGTTCGGTACAGATACTGGCCAGAGTAGGGTTACTCGCAGAAGAAAAGTCGTTGCTGCAGCAGGAGCGGATGCGCAGACCAACGCTGTTCTGTTAGCAGTGGCTGAGAGTGACAATCATTGAATGTGAAAATGCTTTCAAACTAGATGGCGCCACCGCTTCAAGTGCAGATTCCTAAACGCAGTGCATACAGATGCCGACAGGATAATGCGCTTTATACTTCGGAGCTTATACTTCTCTGACACGTTACCTAGCGGAAATTATTGGGTGCTTGATACATTGCGTGTTTGATACATTGCGTGTTTGATTATTGGGTGTTTGACAAGCATATACCGCTTGTGCGCTTTTGCTGAAGCCAGCGAACCTTTGAATTTACGTAGACCAACGTGAGCGAAGAGTTGCATATTATTTTGTAAGCGATTGTACGTGTTGCAGCTGCATTGAACACACCAAGCTTTTTCTACTTTCACGCCATAAAGCTGGGTGGGAACAGGACAGCATCAGATTATATTTAATTGCCATTTAGTATTACGCTGAAGCAAGTCGTTTGCACAGAAGAAGCTTCGATACTGCAGCGGCTTTTATTTGACTAGCATTTCAGGACCACATCGCTTTGACTGCTGCATTTCTGCAATGAGTCCGTGACTTACTATTGTCACCTCCCCCACCCTCAAACTTATATCGCCCCACTCGTACAAATAATCTGCTGCCGATTTTTCTAAACGTACATGACACAAACGCGAGCAAACATTTAAATACGAACACCTACTGACGATTTTTTCTTTGCTTTAAAAATGGTCGACTCAGGCACAGAAAACGCACCAACACACCGTGCACAGTACTTGAATGCTGTACACTGGCCCATTCCTCAATTCAATAGGCCCTCTCGTTCTTATTTCTCGCGCTACCGATCAAGTGTGATGGACGTATAAAGCGGTCGAACGACCTGCGACCCAGCGATGGCCCAGTGAGAGAGGCGTCTGTCGAAAAAAAAAAAAAAATGGGACGATAATTTATACGGCGAACGTCCCCGTTAGCAGCGTTGCACAGACGAAAGGCGTTACGGACGTCAGGAACTTTTGACCCCTTCCGTGACGGCGCCACGGCGGCTCTCAAACATGGCGCCACGCGCGGCCGTTTGCAGACGATACGTCGACAACGAAAACAGCAGCAGCAGCAAGCAGCCCACCAAGCAGACGACGCACGGCTTTGCGGTTGTTCCACCGATTCAAGATTAGACTGCGCGGGCACGCTCCAGTCTGTTATTATCTCCTCTTTTTTTTTTTTCATGACGAATGGCCGAGGTCTTTTGATCCAAACCAGTTGGGAAGCTCTACTTCAAGCTGTTGTCGTGTTTTGTTTTGCATTTTTGGAGTCAATGAAGAAACTTGTCTGCGATAAAAAAAAGGTGACGTTTTATTTTATTTTTAAAGTTAGGACCACACTAAGGCAGTTTTGGACTTGGTTCTTTCTGTATACAGGAAATCGGTTTTCTAAGCCCACTGTACTTCCTTCACCAACCCTCCTTTCTCGAAAGGCCTCCGCGACCAGCCTGATCAATAAACATTTATTCAGTCAATCGATCGAACAATGGCGTCGTTTGTTTTAGTATACTCTTGCAAAAATTTGCATGTCGTCAAATTTGGACTACTTTATTGTGCTGGCTTAAAACGTAACGGTGTTAACGTAACAAACCGTAACGTAGCGTAACGCAACGTTGTCAGCTACGTGCAGTGCTGCCAGACGTCCCGCGAGCAGGTTGGTCCTACTCCGGCTGGTTCCTTAGAGATCTTGCGTCGATTTTTGCTTCTACTTCCTCGCATAATACGAGACCTCACCAGCGTCACGAAAGGGCCGCTGGGAGGGGGTGGGGGGAGGAGGGAAAGAGCTATAACGGTTTACTGGGTCGGCCGATCCGAATGGCGTTGCGTCATCGATGTGACCTCGGCGCGTGGAGCGGTCGTTGCTTCTCCGTTCGGAGGGGTTCCTCCTGTGACGTGATTGCTTTCCGTAGGCCGCCAGCAGCAGGGTTGTCAGGCAGCTTTTCGATTACGCTAGTAGCGCAACCCCACTAAACCCGCGTATCAAAATATGACGCTTTAAATAAACTACAAATTTACAACTAACAAGTTGTGGCGCCACTCTCGACGATAAGAAAAACTGTTCGAAGGCGCTCGAAGAAGCACGAAGTCAATAATAGCTGGCTGCTTTGTTCATAGATGGCACTACCATCGGTTAGTTCCCTAAAAGGAAATGGGCCACAAGGAGCAGCCGCGTTTAGAAGAGTTTCGTGGCTGGTGCGATCAACGCGCTCTGGGGTTGCCCGGTGGCCCCTTGCCGTACGCGGGGTAGCACGAGCGGCACGTTTTCTTCACTTCCGCACTGAACTTGGTTTCGGTCAGTAGCCTCGTTTTCGGCGCCAGGTGGGACGAACACGCGCGTGGCTGCGGCAGCGGTTATTCGGTCGGTCTCCGAGCCCCGTGAAAGAGACGACGAACACTTTCGCGAATTTTCGGCTTGCTTTTCGTGACTGCGGGCTGTTGAATTACTTCTTGTCATTAAGCGAGAAATTAAGTACGGAATATAGAAAGAAAGAAGGAAAACTAAAAAAAGGCAGAAAGACAAGGAGACAAAGACAAAAATTAAAAGGCACGTTTACGTAATGGGACTCTCTTAAGCGTCAGTTGTACGTGTCAACGAGACGTGGAAGAAAGGACGTGAGGATCTGTAGCGTTCAGTTGCGAGTTTACTTAACTGCAACGGTGAAAGTTACATTTAATGGCTAGTACGACCGAATACGACCAGCCATTGAGTCATGTGACTTAGCTGTCCGATGACTTCATCTCACACGGACCGTGACCATGCGATAAACAGGGTTGAAAGGGCATGAGGATTTGCAGCATTCAGTTGCGAGTTTACTTAATTGAAAAGCTGAAAGTTACATTTAATGGCTAGTATGACACAATATGACCAGACATTGCGTTATGCGACATAGCTATCCGATGACGTCATCTCACGCGGATGGTGACCATGCGATAGAAAGGGTTAGGGGTGGGGGCAGTGTACTGCGGCAGTTGCTGTTGTGAAAAGAAAGGAAGGAAGAGTGAAAGACTTTGCTCACATGTCTGAACCCAGACAACGCAAAGACGTCCTGAGTATGACCTCAGGATGTCTGCGTCAGGATGCTCAAACGTCCTCAGGTTGTCTCTAATTGGTCCTCAAGCAGTCTAACTGGGATCCATTTGTCCCTCCGTTGCGCATACTGGATGTCTTGAGGATCATGTTTGAGAACGTTTTCAGTACTACTTCAGGATTTCTATCAAAACCTTTTTTTTCATAGGAGTGCCACATTCAAAGTTAATGTAAGAGAAGCTAACCATAATAAGAAAAAAAAAGTTTTTCAGTTTTTCAAAGTTTTTCAGGGAGCTATATATCTCTCTGGAGTTGAATACTGCTCCCTGAATTGAAAAGATGAGTGACCCAAAAATCTAAACAATCCAACCTCATCAGAAGCATGCAGCACATAAGGAGAGGTGTAACAAAAAAATACCTTAAGATATCTCCTCAAGGCACATAATACTTGGGGTCACAATGATTTCTTTGGTTATATCACTGTTGTACACATATATTTGAATGAACCTGCAGTTTTTAATTAACGAGAGCCGAGTGCGAGAGATAACGCTGGTTTGATCTCAGTCCAGTCCCACAATATTGTCCTGCGATTGAATGATTATAAGACATTTGGCGAATTTTCATCATCGAGTCGTCCAACAAAGCACAACATGAAGATATCCTCACGAAGACATTTAGCCACCGATGCACTCAAAAGGTGCTGAAAATGTCTTGTTCGGGATGAGGACGTTCTGACCATTTGGGGACGTCCTCAGGATATTTGGTGTTGTCTGGGAAACCTCAGCTTCTGGCGCCGAAATCTCGCATGCGGGACGTCGAGTTTTAAGGGCTGTTTTGTCTACTTCAATGTCTGAAGACACTGCAATGATCACTCGGAAAGGGTATGCATATCGATGCACTACTTCCATCAGATATGGTGTAAACGTAGGAAGGGACATTGAACTGGTTGCTCGTGGCCTCTTCAACTGTCATATTCGCTTTATTTGATGACTTAATTTGAGACGTTCATCGTGGAATCTTAATACCTTTGCAGAGAATAGAGTACAAGCCCAATTTGACGTCAGACATGGAATATTCGATAGACCACGCGATACGCGATGTAAGTCGGAGGTTGCTGAGCAAGCTGCTGTGGGGTCTTGGTGACCATTTCGGAAAGTGCTTCGAAATAAGCGTCATGCACAATAGGAAAACGCTTGCAGAAGAGAAATTCAAATACTACTAACTTAGGGTTCGGATTCCTTCAGGAAAGTTTTCCTACTACTTATGCCGCGGTGACGTCACGTAGCAGCGTAAACAGAGGGAAGTCCCATATACGCGGCGACGCTGCACGCTGTGTATACCAACATGCTTAGATCAAATAAGTTTCGCAGCTTCCCACACCCGCCCACTATCTGGCGCGACTACCGTGGACGGCGCTGGAAGTAATGGCGCTGCAGTCGCGCTTTTCTACATATCTCGTGCGTCGTCTGCCACGCCTCCGGAAAGACAGGTGGCGCCGCACACAAAACTGTATGCTGGTGAATCCTTTTTTTTTAAAGCGATAGCTTCACTACGCAATGTAGAGCCAAGGTCACCGGGCCGAGCCGAAGCCGCTACTGCGCATGCACCGTGCGTGACGTCACAGGTGCGACGCCGCCGGCTTCTCCGCTGCCGCCGCCGACTCCGCAGCATGGAGGAAAAAAAACTAAGGAGGGAGCGTCCGGCGACAACCTTGAAGCCTAGTCTAAACAAGTAAAGATATAGCAAAAAAAAAGAGAGTGTGTCCCCCCCGTGATCGCACCACGTGATAGCGTGCGGTAAAGTCTAGCCTCGCTGAGCGCGCGCATGCGCCGATTAGCGCGGCAGACTAACTGTAGATCACCTTCCTTGCTGTAGACGCCGGCGCCGCGGGTCACGCATACGCGCGCACTAAAACATACCAGAATCAAAACTTAAAAGGACTGCCTCGGAGAGCGAAAAACTGAGGGAGAAAACGACTTCAAAACAACTCGGCTTGCGAACGCTGGCCGCGTGACGTCACGCTCCCTCAGTTTTTTTTCCTCCATGCTCCGCAGCCTCGCAGCGCGCGTCGCGCATGCGCAGTAGCTACAGATCCGCGTCATTGCTCGGTCTCTTATACACAGAGGGTGAGAAGCGCTCGTTCTTCAGATGAACGATGGGTGAAGAAGCGGAGAGTCCACGTGTATACTGCGACCGACATCACCGGTGATTGCGGGAAGCCACTTCGATGAATCCCGAAGCTGTGGCGCGGTATAATTCGAGTCGACAACGAGCCCAAGATGCCAGGAATGCCAAGCGCTCTGAATAAAGATCTTTACCATGTGCCATCATGTGTATGAAGCTATCGCGTACACACTATAGGTTTTACCGATGCTAAACCACGAGCAAATTTTTCCAGCAATAACAAAAATTACCCCTAGAAAAAACAAGAACGAGGCCTAGCTGATGTTGGTACATGTTGAAAAAACCACTCTGCTTGGAGGTCACAAGGGAACACACATCGAGGCGGGGACAAACGAGCGCTACGCCTTACGTGTTGCGTGTGTCCACGCCGTTCAAGCACTTGAATTTTTCGCTATGTTCTTTCCTGCGGTTACAACACTTAACACCAAACGGATGTTACAACAGAACTGTTTTAGTGAACAAGCATTGAGCAGTGCATTATCATGCCTCATGCTTACGACATGAACGCCAGGCGCTGCAAAGGTAGGAGATCAACCAGTGCTCGTTCAATTCCTTAGTATGTGGCTTATGAGAGTGCTGCCTTCAGTGCTAGAACCTTGCTTTTTTTTTTCTCCCACGGGGAAGTTGTCTGTGATAAACAGTTTCCGTCATCGTCGCCTGTTCAATAAGATTTGTCTTTACGTCTGCACAGATATTTAAGCCGTCTGCTTCCATCAGAATTCTTCCAAGGTAGAGGCTGCAGTTTTGAACAGCTGCACAAGCAGCTAGTAGTCATTCATGACGCTGCTACCATCTTCTTGACAACAGCCTTCGGAGTTACGCGTATCAGAAGGCCTCCAGCTAGTTTTCTGGAATAGAAAATTCCATACACCTTCCCTGTTATTTCATCGTGTATAGCTTTATGTCACCAGAGAAGGTAGCGCCACAGTCGCCAGGTCACCAAGCGTCAGTGCAGACATATAACTGGTCTCTGCCGAGCTAGAAAGTGGCATCAACTCATTCGGAATGAGTGTATACGAACAGCTCGCTTGAAGACGACGTACCCCTTTTAACAAAAGTAGCCGAGCAGCAAGTTTTCGCTAGTCATCCGTATAACGGAGCCTTTAAGGCACCGACCGAAGGCATCAAAAGGTGAGGACAAGGGCTATACTTTACACAAATTCATAGCTTAAGGGCTGCCATAAATGCTTTGCTACGCGGCTAATTAACAAACCACCTGTGCTCGGTTACTTTTGGCAAAGACTGTTCGTATACTTTCTATGCAAGGATCTCCCGACTTATATGCCTGCATGGAAGCGAGGCTTATTGGGTGACTTTCGCCTGCATTTCACGTTTATTGGTTTTAAAATTCGCTCCGGGGGGCACGGAAAGAGCCCAGGGGTGGCACCGGGCAGCGTGCAGTACCCGTGAGGAATACGCACCTCTTATGCGTTTACAACTCGCGCAGTCCTTGATAATATCGTCAGGCTAAAAATTGCGCTGACATACCTCAGACATGCGAGACAGCTGTTCTTGAGACGCATTAACAGCTCCTACCTTTTAAACTGGCTGTCGTCGAGAGGCGGTGTGAAAAAATGATGATCGCTAGCATCGTTTCTGTTGACACTTGTCCAGCTGGCCGCAGAGCAGGATGACATGTGTGACACTCGCCTGAGGTCACCAAGTGCACACGTAGATTTCACCACATAGTAGTTTTCACAATCACTGCGAGCACCATTTGCACAAAAACCAGCTTGAAAATCCGACTAGCCTGCGCCGTTGCTGCAGCGAACGAAACTTGGGCAAAAAGGGTGCTTGTTTTGCAGAAATACGAACTTATTTGGGAAACTTTGCGCCCTCAAAAGAAACTGAAACGCAATGGTCAGCGAAGATTAAAGTTCTCGTCGCTATCGGCCAAGTTCAGAGATAAGACTCGAGGACCGGTATCCATTTTCTTTTGGGAATGAAACTGGCTGAAACGTACTATCACGATGGAAAGAAGCGCGGACAACGTGGCGCCTACGCGCTCCGCTGTTGGAATTTCTTTTGATAGCGCTTTTACGAGGATGGTAAGAAAAAGTCGTTAAGGTCGTCCTGCGGACAATTACGGACAACTTTAGCACCTTTTTGCTGCCACGGAAGCAAAGCGTGATTAAAATTGCGAGGACACTTTGGCAACTACAGTGTTGAGAGGCGAAAGCTGAGGACACTATGCCGTGATGACTTCCGGTGGATGTAACGTCACTCCGTTCCGGTGGCTATATCGACGTCCGCGCTATTTCGACGCAATTCGCCATTTTTCCCTATGATTAATTAACTAATTAACCTACAGTCATCAAATTTGGCTTCTAGGTTCATTTTTTCCTCCTTTATCTATCTGAAGCAACCATTGGGCTTCTATCTTTTTTAGTTCCCGAGTTAAATGCGTGTGACACGCTTTGTTAACGGACGATAGTATGAGCCATTAAAGGTTTTCGCCTTAATAAGAACGAGCGAAGCCTGGTTAGTGGAGCACTTCGCTATGGCTTATTCATTGACGGGCCGCTTCCGCGGCTTTATCGGTAGCTCACAATTCAGAGTCGCCTGTAGGATAAGTGGTGATGAAAAACATTTACCTTCTATTAAATTGTTACAGAGAGGTGATTGGGGGTAGGACCCTATAGTTCCTTTCCCCTAACAATACTAGGTGGAGCCCCTATTCCGGGTCCACATTGGCAAGCAACGCCGCCCGCGTCCGTTGAACCAAGGCCTTTGGGTCTTGAGGTCTTGACAGCCGCGCAGGGACACCTCCCAGACCTCTCTGTTGCGGTTTGAGTAGGGGGGGGGGGGGGGGAGATGGGTTTGATTGGCATGCCCAAACCACGTTGAAGGTGTCAGCCACCCCCCACAGTACTGGCACGCGCCTTCAAAGAATGTGTTGAAATGGATCATTCTGGTTGATCTGCTGGTGTATCTTGCGCACTAGGGCTTACTGTGGATCGAAATAAAAGTATAATTACTATTACTGCTGCGTTCTGATTTTGCCTTGTGCTGAACTAAGTGTTGTGGAGATGCAGCTGGCAACAAACCTCCCCAACGTTTTCAAGTTCATCGAACTCACTCTCACTCACTCACTCACTCACTCACTCACTCACTCACTCACTCACTCACTCACTCACTCACTCACTCACTCACTCACTCACTCACTCACTCACTTGATCAATAAATAAATAAATAAATAAATAAATAAATAAATAAATAAATAAATAAATAAATCAATCAATCAATCAATCAATCAATCACCGACTATATACCTTAGGAGTCACAGCAGCGGAACACTGCGTGTGCGTGTTCGTTGAGATTACTCGGTGTCCTTTAAAAGAGCCCTGCACATCTGCTTTTCCTGACATTAGCTCTGTCTAAACGAGGCCACCGCGACTCGATCCCGCGACCTCCGATCCGGTTTCCAACGTTAGAGCTACCATGCCGCGGTGGTTCAGTGGTTACGGCGCTCGGCTGCTGGCCCGAAAGACGCGGGTTCGATCCCGGCCGCGGCGGCTGAATTTCGATGGAGGCGAAAATCTAGAGGCCCGTGTACTGTGCGATGTCAGTTCATGTTAAAGAACCCCAGGTGGTCGAAATTTCCAGAGCCCTTCACTACGGCGTCCCTCATAGCCTGAGTCGCTTTGGGACGTCAAACCCCCATGAACTAATAAACCAAAGCAACGTTAGAGCTGCTTCACCCCACTTGATCACAGAACGAGTTCTTACAACAACCGCTCGAGCCGGGCATACGTAAGACGCAGCCCGTGGCTACGTAACGGCCTTGAGATAGTCGAGCCTTAGATTTAAACGCACGCGCGCGCGTACATTCGCCCGTTTTCGACGTCGCCGCGCCGCTTTTTCGTTCTTATTTTTGTCCATTATCTCCAGCTGCCGATCGCTGCGCGCGTCGTTTGGCATTTTGCCCCCACCCGCTTACGGCGCCGCGCTCGGCGCAGCGAGACAGCCGCCCAGCGATCGCTCCCCCGTACGCGCCAACGGGACGGACGATAAAAGCGGCTCCGGCAGCAGATCGTTGCCGTCGATATAGTAGCTGTCCCAGCCAAAGGACACACGGGGGCGCCCCGCGGAACGTGAGTGGTAGCGTCGTCGTCCCGCCGCATCAAAATAAAAGCGATCGGACTTTCGCAACGGCATTGGCGCACCGCTCAAGTGACCTGCATTGCTGATCGTCGCGCATCCTGTATGCCGCGGCCGGCTGTGTAGCAGCCGGCCAGAGTATACGCGATAGGTTCGATTTTGGAAGCTTCGATTTTGGGCCGCTTCGATAAATATCTGGGCGCATCTCATACATGCTCGTTATGCCAAGGACATTCCACTAACTAGCATCATTGCTGTCGCCACTGTGATCATCACCCCGACGTTTATTACCTCGCACCGCCACCATCACCTTCGTGATCACGGTCATCACTGCCATCACCACAATCATTATCATAGTCATCATCATCATCCAGCAACTTCCTCCCCTACAGTGCAGAATTATCTGATGTCTTTTTTTTTTCTCAGTGTCCGCTTGGAGATCGTTTAACCGCAGTTCGTTGCTATTCCAGCGTGTTTTTTTTTCGTATAACAACGGTACAACCCTGTCATTTTCATTTCCGTTGTGTTTACTCCTGTGCGTGTATGTCTGTGTGTTTTGTTGTGGGGACAAGAAAGGCTTAGTAACTGCCTCACTCTCGGTGGACACCCGAATAGAGCCGTGAGGGAAGGAGGAAGCCAATTCACTAGAGAAAGAGGCGTCATGGTGAAGGGCTCCGGATCGATAGCGGCGACCACCGGGGGATTTCGGCGTTCGCTGACCACGGGCAGACGGGCGTTTCTTTGCATTTCAGCAATGATGCCATGTTTTTAAGCTGAAGTTCAGCAGGAAAAAACTGATAACTGAAAATTGGTTTTTGAGCAAACGGAACGGAGTGGGTATTGTACAAAGTTCTCAGTTTTCGGTCTTCCGGACCAACGATTAGAACGCGCTTCTGTCGACACTCAGCGAAGAACGACAGGAGTTTTAACGGGATAGCGCCAGAGGTGCCGTCCGTAGGAAAGCCAGGCGTCGGCGTCGTTGTAATTGGGAATTTCTGATTGGTCGAGAAGGTAGTGACGTAGAAACAAAGCTTCGCTGAAAAGAAAAATAGGTTGGGAGACGTGCACGCTACCTTTTGCACCACTGAGGAACGTTACTTCAGAGGGATAAATGGAGGCTTTGTACGAGCACCCCGCACCGAACAGTAGGCGAATTTTTTTTTATTTTATTTATTTTACCCTCAGGGCAAAGCATTACAGAGGGGAGTGGGTAATACATAACACTGAAAATTTACATTACAGGCAAACGTAGTTAATTGGGGTCACTAATTAGCATCACCATTTATTATGGACGATGATGTGTAAGAAAGCAGTACGTGATAAAGAAAAAAAACGTGTCGATGCCAGCGAAAGTTTGCGCCAGGGGACCTCCAATCGACCGTATAGGCACTCTTTAATGCTATCGCTCCATAATATTAAGACGAACTTAAGTGCCCCTCAAGTTTTTGAAAAAACACAGTAGAGGAAAGAAGGGCATATCTCCGCCCTGTTTCTAACCCTATACACATATTTAGGGGAGAGGGCGGGGTTATAGTTTGGCATGCGTGCCATTTTTGTTCTATTTAGACGGTTTGGAGCGCAGCGGCGTGCAACGATATATGCTGTTGTGAAATACCGCAACGCACGCTGATACAGCGGCTGGCAGTAAGCTATGCAGTCAGCGTGGCTAGAGCGTAAACCAGTTCCGCTGTTACTACAGGCCTGCAGACTCGGCGCTGAACGAGACAAAGCCGAACAGCTGAATGCCTCGACAGTCTTGACCCCGTTTTTCTCTCCCGTGGCTTTTCTCTGCGACGCGAATATTTCTTCACGGCGAGAAAATGAAGAAAACAACGAGTGACAGTTCCAGCTGCTTGAACGGGGTGTGGCGCGAAGCTTCATCCTCAATAATTTATGCGCTGCCGTGCAAATGGCGATAGGGTCGCGCACCCACTGTTTACACCTGGCGACACTCACTGTTTACCCATAGCGTTGCTGTTTCAAAACGCTTAATCAACCATGCCTCGGCCAAGTTGTCGCGGAGTCGTACCCATTCGCAGTTCTTCAGGCATTGCGTATTACGGCAAAGTGTCCGATCATGACAACATATGTACTTCTGTGGAGCTCACACGCAAAAGCTTCTGGGGTTTCAGCGCGCGTTCAAAGGACGAACAACTGGCCGAAACGTGTTATGCGTCGCAGACAATTTTCTTGGGCAGTGCATAGGCAATTTATGGGAATTTACTGTTTATAGACACTGTCTACGGTCGAAGAGATGATGCCGCAACTTTAGTTAGTTAACGAATTGATCGACTGATGTATGGATAGATGGATGGACGGACGGACGGACGGACGTACGGACGGACGGACGGATTGAGTGATTGATTGATTGATTGATTGATTGATTGGTTGATTGATTCGCTTTAATTTCGGTCCAGACAGACGTTTCAGAAGGAAATGATTTAAGAAAGAGGAAGAGAATGACTGATAACTATTATTACATGCACGATTGCCTGTATCTAATGTGACGTTAGCTGCTGAGTGGAGTCTGGCTGTTTTGATGAGCAAGTCCTGTCTTCCGCTCGGAAATTCAAAGATACAGGATATGCGGTTGCTCAAGATCTCGCTCCCAGCACGCGCCTTGCCCAGAAACGCCTCATCGAGTTTGGAAAGGCTCGAAAACTGCGATACAAATTGCGAAATGAAAAGCTTGTCACAAATGAAAAAAACATACCATTTCGACCATGTTTCTAACCAGGTCGTTGAGGACAGCTTGTAGCCACCATTAAAACCAAATTATGAACCCCGTTCGCCGAATCGTCACCCTTTATCATTTCTGCTTGCTAACATTCGAAGTGTTGTTCCCAAGCGCGATTCATTGTGCAGTTTAATAGGTTCATCTTCATGCGATATCTTACTACTAACTGAAACATGGCTTAACGCATCAGTTCACGATTCTGAGATTCTTCCATTTCTCCCAGATTTTGACATATTCCGGAAGGATAGACCCGATAATTCGCGCGGAGGAGGTGTATTGATCGCCACTAAATGGGATCTGCATTGTTCATTTGTTAACCTCCCTTCACAACTGGAAATGATTTGGCTTCGATGCACTACTATACATCCGCCCATCCTCCTTGGTATTTGTTACCGCCCTCCTAATGCTGACAGTTCTTTCAACCCCTTATTTCATGATGCCTTAAATGTGTTAACTAAAACATATCCACTTAGTCCTATCCTTCTCTTCGGTTATTTTAATTTTCCCACAATAAATTGGTCTAATCCCGCCGCTACATTATCGAAAAGCAGCCCGGCTAGCGATTTCTTAAACACGTGCATGACTTTTGGCTTAACTCAACTCGTCACTGATCCCACACGCGTTACTGACCACTCATCCAACGTTCTAGATCTCGTATTAACAACGCATCCTGATAATTTTACTCCTATCACCTTCTTACGCGGTCTCAGCGATCATTTGACGATACATACTTCTTTTTATTGCAAAGAACTAAAGAAACAAAAAAAACAAAAAAAAAACACTTACGCTTTATGATAAAGGAGACTATGCCAGCATGAACCGTGAATTATCAGACTACTTCGACACCTTCGCTGCTAACTTTCCACTACATTCTCTCGAGTCGAACTGGTTACTTTTCAAAACAGAGATGCATCGGCTTATAAGTCTTTACATTCCAACCATTACTATAACAGAAAGAATAACATTACCATGGTTTAATGTATCACTCAAACGACTCAATAATAAAAAAAAAACGCCTGTTCCGGTCGGCCAAGCTGTCTAACTCTTCTTCCACATGGCAGAAGTATCATGCTGTC